>NW_004949124.1:1913866-1924348 GCF_000317375.1 Microtus ochrogaster | reverse complement strand
AGGACAGAAAAAGAATCTATGAGAATTGTACAAATAAAAGCAGACTTTTCTCTGAGTTAGAGGAAGGCTTGAGCCTGTAAATGGCACTGAGTTCTGTACAAAAGTTAAGGAAAAGATGTGTATCAAGGTGTGCATCCAGCATCTAAAGATGAGGGGAAATTTTCACGCACACCCTACAGAGCAAACAGAAAGTCAGCACAGTAATTAGATGTGGCGCATCCCTGCCATCTGCAAGGCTTGGATCCAGGAGACAATGAAAAAATACCCACCAACTGCCAGCTACCCAAGCCAGATGTCATCCACCTGCCCAGTTTGTGGAATAGTTACAGAAACGTAAGAAGGGTTCACAGAACATAGGACCCACTTAACACAAGCTAAAACGGCTACTGTAAGCCCTCCCCCACCCACGAAAGAATCTCAACAGAGCTCTCAAGGTGGATGAGATGGAACTACTCAACAGCAGTGTGGGGCGTCTTCTGATCTGAGCAGTTGAGTCTAGACAGGTATAAGTGGAAGGAGGGAATATAAATGACTAATGGGGACACTTGGGGGACAAAGGGGACCTTCTGGAAAGACAGACCTGAAATTTAGTTCTAGAGATGTCAAATGGCCTCAACGATGGAATGAGTCACAGCTCTCCAAGGGAAAGAGCAAAGCCCAGCCCTGTCCAAGTATCTTTAGGATGATAAACTCCTTAAAAATCCTTCTAAAAGGCTCAAACAACTATGGTTAGAATTGTGAACAGTACCATAAAACAAAGACTTACTAGAGAATACATCTGTGCAAGATAAATAATACTCAAATACCTGAAGAACACAGTAGATTGACCAGCAAAATGAGCATCACCTAAGCTGACACTTGGAAAGAGTGAAAGACAGGTTACCATGTGCACCAGTACGGGCTAGCAAGTAGATCCCAGCATTTTAGAATGATGAAGTTCATGTTTACACAGCAGCCTTGATCAGCAATGGAGAGTCTTTTCCACTAGTTGTGTATGACCACTGATCCTTCAGTCACTTGGCCTTTCCATTCCTAGAAAATTGCCATTTGCATCAATCTGACAGAAAGACAAGAATATACTCTTTCCATGAGAGGTCATCTCAGGGCATGGCCTTGAACTCATCTTTCCCATCCCATTCTACTGGACAGAGAAGTGAGTTACATGCTTATAAACTAATGCAGTGAAGAATGGGAAGTGTATCTTGTGTGCCTGAGGAGAAGCTGAGATTTGTTGAGTAATAAGTATCTGAGACACACTCAACTTCTGGTAGATTCTTGAACATAAAATTGCAACTGGATCCCCTTGATGCCCTTTAGACTGGCAAAATGAAAAATTTAATATTTATACCAAAGAAAGGCTAAGGAAAGAGTTCTCTCATAATTCTCCAAGGGGCATATAGATTGCTTCAGTGCTTTATAAATCAATCTTTAAAGTCTATTAATATAAAAAGCACAAACTTTCCTTAATTCAACATTTCCACTTCAGAAAATGCATCCCATACAAGCAAAGTCCCCTGGATGTAAAAACATGTGTGTAGGGATGTGTATTGCAGTTCTGTCTGTAGTGACAAGAGATGAGAGCCAATGTGGCTGACCACGACATGGAAATGGTTGAGTAACAAAAGTCACTTCGATAGAGTAGGATAATATCCAGTCACTAGGAATGAGGGACCGACCGAAAGAGGATGCAGAGCATATACAGCTAGCAAAGAGAAGGATGCAGAGAACCATATGCAATAGGATAATCTCACACTCTCATAAGTATGATCAAAGCAAATCTGCAATATATGTGTGTGAATATATGCCAGTATGTGTGTATGTGTGTATATGTGTGTTTGTGTGTGTGTGTATGCTGATTACACAACACAGAGATAAAGGAATGTAACTTGATATGTCTGGGTTGTTACTTTGGGAAAGGAAGAGAAAGATTAGTCGATGAAATCAAGGAATTGGTAGAGAAATAAGCTGCAATGAGAAAATCAGAATGGGTAGTGCCCCATGTCTGGAACTCACCCACATTCTTGTTCTAAGAACTTCATCAATATACATCTTGTTTAAAAAATGGGGCCCTTCTACAGATATAATTTTGCATCCTGCTTTTGAACTCGGTACTTCAGGATGAGCACCCTTCCATCTCTCCTGCACCGGGCCCTTTCCTGGTGCAGTCAGGCAGGATTTGGAGAGAGATACAGAGGATGAGCCACATATCCCGTTAAGAGCAGTGGATCCATCAGCCTCTGAACTAGTTCATACGTGTATGAAACAATTGTTCTAGTGCCCAAAGACACCAGCTAGAATGTTTCTACATGTACTCAGGTCCCCTGGGCCCCAATGCTCAGCATACCCCTCTCAGAACAAGACAGTTCAGAGTGACTTCCAGCAGTGGCCTCTGTCAAGGCTTCCCCAGGGACGACTCAAGACAGTCAATATGACTGTGGGTATCTGTCTAAGAGCAGCTGAGTGAATTAAAGATGAAAACAAATAACCCAGAAAAGCCAGAATCAACTTTGCTGAGACTATGAAACATTCGTGGTGGCTCTCCTTTAGGCCAAAGGTTAAGAGCAAGGCACTGCCAAGTTCAACTTCCACAGAAGTGTCTCTTTAGTAACACTTGGCATACTCTGAGCTGTTAAACCCATAAACCGAAACATCTTACTAAACAAAGTCCTCAGTGAGGAATGTATAATGTTTCCAACTGGGGAAATCTGCTTACTTCCCAACATACTCTCTTTTCAAAACAAAAATAAACAATGGCTTGATTTTCACACCCCTCCATGGTTTGGCTCACGCTTGATTTCCAACTGAGCTCTGGGTATATTTGGGGGTCTTACTCCCTCTAGAGGACCTGCTTTGCCCCTGCCTGTGCCCACACAACCTCCTTCCAACTCCTAAAGAACTGACTTCTATCCTACAGCAGGACACCATAGATGAGGTTCTGTCCTAATGGTGAGAATCATGTCCATCTAGCTGCATGGGGCATGGTGTGGGTGGGTGTGGTAAGATTGTGGACACCGTGCATCTGTGTTTCTTCTCACCCGACTGTTCCCACCCACCCTGTTCAGCTCCCCAACCTCAGCATACAGCAATGTTCTGAAGCCTCCTGGCTTCCTAGGAGGTGGTATTCCTGAGTCTAGAGCAAAGAAGTTATGAAATAGCCCATCTTCTATCTTTTGCCACATCCTATAATCACAGAAAGAATAAAGAACCCAGAAGGTGAAGAAAATTGCAGCGGGTTTGAGAACTAAAGAATGTCAGCCAGTGCAGGGTTTCTCAAGCTTTCTTTGTAGATCCATCACCTAGGGATCTTATTATGAGGCAGACTTTGAGTCAGTAGGCCTGGAGTGGTCAGCAATTCTGTATTCCCAACAAACTCACAGGTGACCCACACCCCTGAACCCGTAAAATGGATGTTGAGAAACAAAGTTCTACCATAGGGGTTAGCAAAATCAGACAGAAGCACACACACACACACACAAACACACACACACAAGATTTATGGACTATATATTCCTTTTTACAATTTTCTGCCTTTGTCATTATAATACGATGCTGGCTTTGGCCACTTCTGGACCTAGAACTCTGTCTGCCTCTTGGATATGGGGTGCATTGCTGTGATACTTGGAAAACAGAATGATGTCCTGGGGAAGATAGCAACGGCATGATGAAAGATGAAAGATTGTGAGATGGCTAGAAATATTTTCTCTCTAATAAGGTAAAAGGAATTCAAGGCCAGAGGAATGCAGCGAAATCTTCTCAGGGCTTCAAGGGATAAAAGTTGGTGACAGTTGCTTTTGAATTTACTCAGAGGTGTTCTGCAAGGTTGACTTTCTGTCCTGATCACACCTCTTTTCTTGTTAGCTTGGGAAACTCTGGGTGAAGTTTGATCCCATCCTTCAAGCTGCTTCTATAAAATAGGAGCCTGTTATTCCACAGGCCCTCGGATTAGGAGCGGAAGGATTTAGGGCAGCCTTTTTAAATCATTTCAGTGAGTTTTGAAGAAGTGTATTCTGGGACCCACTTGTCCCCAAAGTACTTGCTATCTCAGGAGCATAGCACTAGTGTAAGGATAAGGGGAGAGGAAAATCCAAGTTCAAGAGAGAAAATGGGCTGAGGAAGCAGCTTATATGTTAGGTTTCATCTAGTCGGCCTTGGGGCCTGATACAAGCTCTGTGCTCTCTCGGGGTCAGCCTTAAAACCAGTCTAGTCCTAGTTCCCCGAATGTTTTTACCTGTTCTGCCTATCAAGACACTTACTACATTTTTGAAGTTGGGAGAGGTACCCCAGAAAAAATCATTCCATTATGATGATGATATGAAATTCAAATTTGACTGTCACTAAAGCTTTATTGGGACAGAGTGAAGCTTCCTTTACAAAATTGTCTATAGTTGCTCTGGGTCACTGTGAAAGCCCGCATAGTACGTGAAGTAGGGGTACAAAGTTGCCCCATGACCACACATCTTGAGCTCTGGCATCCACCGAACTGTCTTGGTGTAACCATTGGTAAGTTCTGTTACCTTGGGCAAGTTATTGAGTTTTAGTAACCTCAGGCTCTGTCTTTGTAAGATAAAGATAGCTAACACATCGTCTGGCTCAGACACCATGTTGTCTGGAAAGGAACAGCCAAGCAACTAGTATGAATGAACGCCTTGGGGTCTACAGCTGACTCTCGGCCTGCCCACCTCACAGTATGGTTGTAAAAAAGGAATGACTTAACACAGATAAAGCCCCTAGCACTTCTAGAATGCAGTCATGCACCATCTTAAGACCCTGGAGATATTATCTTTCTACATGGACTCCTGGTAGACAATAGAGTCTCCCTTTATATACTTCATGCAGGACACCTGAGAGTCACTTGTACCATTTTTTTGAGAGCATAGATGGGGCCTTCATTGGCTTCTTCTAGATCCAATATCTCTTTTCACATATCCTAAAGTGCCTCCCAGGGCTCCTCCAGATCACCCTGCCTATAATATGAAGGACACTTAGGGGGGGAAGAGTTGGTATCTCATTCCAGCTGCTTATAGGAAGATGTCCTATTTGGTGGGGGTGGGTAGGGGAATTTAGGAAAACCCAGATACCCTCCATATTGTTCTTGAGTCCAAAATAACAAGCACCACAGAAAATAAATAAAAAGCAGCCAGACAATTTCACTAGCAATTAACCCCAGCAGGATTTCAGAATGTAAAAAAATTTCTCTAATTCCTCTCTTGTGGTAGTTTGAAAGAAAATGGCCCCCAAAGAGAGTGGTACTATTAGGGGGTATGGCTTTGTTGGAGGAAGTGTGTCACTGTGAAGGGCTCTGAGGTCTCATGCATGCTCAGCCCACAGTGTCTCAGACCATTGCATGTTGCCTGAGCAAGATGTAGAACTCTCAGCTGCATCTTCCAGGAACATGTCTGTCACATGCCGCCATGTCCCACCATGATGATAATGGACTGAACCTCTGAACTATAAGGCACCCCATTAAATGTTTTTCTTTCTAAGAGTTGCTGCCATGGTCGTGGTGTCTCTTCACAGCAACTGATACCCTAGGTAAGGCAACCCTCTTCACAAACACTCTGCACCCATGGTAAGCCCTGCATCTGGCCTCAAAATGGCACTGACTTCTCCCCTAAGATGGCCTTCTGTATTCCATCAAGGGCCCTGACATGTGACAATACATGCCAACACTCAGATCCCCTTTGAACCTGAAAGGCAACACATTCACACGCATGCGTGTAATGATTTAATGGAGGCTCACCAAATAAAATATGCTTCAAGTGATAGGGAACTGGGGAGTCGGGGCACAGATAAGAGAAAGGAAATAACACTATAAAAAGAAATAAGTATGAAAAGAAGAAGAAAATCTCATAAACACAGCTCACTTATGGTTAATAGCAGGTATTTGTTTTGAGTGCTAATAATCTAATTAGCAGTCAAACCACTGCGTCTTCTATTGTCAGCTGATCTATAATTACTGCTCCATGCTGAGTATTTTCCCGGCACACGATAGCTTTCAACTTCTCAGCACAAACAACCAAATAATTGGTGTTATTATGCTAGATATAGGACGATTCCTCTCTGAGGGGCGATACAGGGGAGTGTTTTAAGCCATCGACTGCAGCCTTTGTATCTTGAGCATCTGTTGACTAATCCCTTGCCCTTCTCTCTGTAATCAATCCTGAGATGTTTTTGAAGCGCCGTAGCATACTCAAGAATGTGAGATTTCGGAGACTTGCTTTTTTAAAGGTTAAGCCCAGGAGCAGAAACACTCTCAGAGCTCCGCAGTGGAGCGAGCGGTATGAAAGCCCAACGTATTTCTCTCTGAAAATGTTGTAAAGTTTTCACCTCGAATACTACCCTAAAATAATTCATCCTAGAAGAGATCGCTTCTGGTACAAGACTATCTTGCCCAAAAGTTTATGATCTGATCAAGACAGATGATTCTGGGATATAGGAGAAGTGCCGGCTTGAGGCTGGTCGCTGCTTCTAAGTTCTCACTTTTAAGAGAGCAGAATTGGTTTGACTGGAGAGAGGGAAGTCTGGGGTGAGTGTGGTGAAGTGGGAAGAGGAGGGAAGGTCTGGGGACAGAGGGGTCTGGCTTGGTAACTCGGTTCTCTGCTTATTTGTAGGAGCCTGACCTTGTGTAAGACACTAATGGATACTATGTAGGCCTTGAACTCACAGCAATCCCCTTGTCTCAGCCTACCAAGGGTTAAGGATTCAGATGTGCACCACCATAGATGACTCTGGGTGCTCTTTCGAAATAGGAAAGCCATGATGCCCACTGTCTTAGACTCCAGAGAGGTAACCCAGAGAGCATCCCGCAGTAACAGGTCATTGGCATTGCTTCCCCGCCTTTTTTCTCAGAAGCAAAAAGAGAGCCCTGTCTTCTATATGGCGCATTGTGCTATATAATTGCACTTCCTGCAATTGAGCCTTTGCCCTTTACCTGTAAACAGGGTACATTTCAGACTAGTTGTGCTATAGGACCACTACACCAGCCAAAGTCCTACTCACTGCGCCCAGTATCCTAGATGATCTCCATCACCCCTCTTCTCTAGGAACCGTTATTCTTCTGATCCAGCAGCAGATAGGCGAGCACTACTCAGCACACACTCCAGCAGACCAGGAAGCTCTCCCACACCAGTTGTTAAATCTCTCTTTGTCTCCAAAAGAGAGCAGAATTCAGGAAAGTGCAAAGTCAAGCCAACACCTTTCCGCAAAGACCACCTTATTTAGAGATCAGAACACAGTGGCTGCAGAAAGAATAGGGACCACTGCTGGCTTCTGCCCCCTAAATGAGCTGTTAAGACCTGAAGTCACACTCCAGCTGCACTCTGTTCAGATGGTTTTCCTTTTGAGCCTTCTACAGACGCAAAACAAACAAAGGGAAGGAATATGTATCCAGTTCATAAGGTAGAGAGACCCGTGAAGCTGTCACTCAGATCAGTAGCCTGAATGTCCCCAGATCCCCACAAATTCTCCAACTCCCTTCTGGGCGCTAACCTCAACCACGGGTCAACGGTGCCACTGATGTTCAACATGAGAGACTAGCTTTGGTATTCTTAGACAAGTGGAATCCCAGGGGCTTGCAGGCCAAATTGACCTGCTGTCAGGGTTAGCATGTTCTGTACACAGAATGGAATTTTTCCATTCATAAATATTCTGAAAATATTACCAACAGAAGAAAATATGTCACCAGATACAGAAAATACATGAAATTCTAATTGTGATTTTTATAAAATAATGTTTCATTGGAATATAGCCACACCCGGTCATTTCCATATCAGACTTCCGACTGCAACTGCAGAGTTTAACAACTACAAATAACCTGGAAAAAAAAAAAAGCACACCTACTACAGTTTGAGTGCATGGCAGGCTGTGTTGGGCTTATTAGACCGCGTTTGAGGTTGCACGATCATAGGTACACACACATACATGTTCAACTCTAGCAGAAAATGCCAAGCACTTTTCCAAGACCCTACATTCAAGTTGTGAGAGGAAACACAACAAAAACTATAATCTCAGTTTGAAGTGTGACAGGGAGCATTGCAGAGAACTGAGCAAACATCTACTGAGCCATTAGAGCTTCTGTGCGGAGGAAGAAAGTTTAAGGCTTATCTATTCACACTCCACGTGCTTCTTTTAAAATCAAAGTACACCACCCCTCCCTGTTGCTGAGGGGAAAGGCAGGGGAGTAAGAAAGCCATGTCTCAGTTTTCCATCTTGGAGTAGAGCACCCACTGACCTTGTCCACCCTGGGCCTTTTGACGGTTTACCTGGGCTAGACAGAATGCCCAAGAAGACACTACGTAGCGTGCCTTTGTGCTTTGCTGAGTTTAGGTATATCCGTTATTCATACCTCCAAGGCAGCCCAGAGTGGGTAGGGAACCCGCAGTCCATCTGCCGGGCAAAATGAAGCAGATTAACCTTTATGCTCCATTTTTTATAAACCAACACAAGCTGGGGTCCCCTGCAGCAGAGAAGCTAGGAGCTAAGGCCATGCTAGATGTCCTCTCAAGCCGCTTCCCTGGGGTCATCTATCTGCACCTGCTCGGCCTTGCAAACAGGTTGCATTCAGTTCTTTCAAATCACATCTTTTTCCTCTTAGAAGGGAATTAACTTCTGAGTGTTTGAGGGCCATGTTCGTTAAAAAGGGGTCAAAGCAGGGATAGACAGTCTGTCTTCATTCTCCAGTCCTGCTGACTTCCAAATGGAGGCAACTTTACGGATGGCAGCAGAGACTCGCTTCCTGTGGGCAGACTGTGCAGGCATGGAGGGGAAGTGGCTTGGGGGCACATAGGGTCCCCAAATGAGGTCAGCACAGCTATCTAAGGACGGGACTAGAGGGTACATGCAGGACAGCCCCTCTCCACTTCTCACAGGAAGCCTGCAACGTCAGCTCTGGCATCCTCCCATATGACGGGGCAGGCTCTCCAGGCTCTCCATAGCCCCCCCCCAACTTTGCATTTCCTTTAGGTCTGTGCCAGGTCCCTTCTGTGGGTAGAAAAGCAACGCTGATGAAGAAAATACATGTGGAATTTGCACACGGAGACAGCATATGTTTTATTTTTTTTTTCCCTTGAGAGAAAATCTAACCATCAAGTGCGTCCCTAATAGAAATAAAATAGCACATCTCCGCAGTCCAAGAGAGTAAGCAAGCCCAAGCCTGGTGGGACAAGCTTGCTCAAGCTCCCTCCTGTATCACCTCGGGTTTCTCAGACCTCGGAAACCGAGGAGTATCATCCGTCTCACAGGGGTGCAGTAAGGATCAATTGAACCATCCGTGCAGATTAATGCTTTGTAAACTGTAAAATATCACAGGAAGGGTGGGGGCAGAGAAGCCACCTCTTCGCTGCTTCTTCTTGATTCTATCTTTAATTAGTCAGGTCTTTCAGCCCGCTTCTCTTCTGAAGTCAACCACCTGCCCACCATAAGGACATTAGTCAATTCAGCACCCAGCTGGCAGTCAACAATTGGCCATCTATTAATAGCCAATTATCTGAGAGGCTTAATTAATCCTTGCATCACATGGTCTGCTCGTCCCCGAGATCCTGGGGAAAACAATGGGCCTCCAATACAGGCCCCCGTGAATATTTCAATGGTCATCAAGGAATTTGGCAGCCATGATTGCCTGCACGTCGCAGCTGCAAGTGATGGGCACATAAATATTGATTGGGCCGGTCTCTCTATGGCTGGGGAGCAGAGAGGGATCAGGAATGGATAGAGTGTTGTCAGAGGAATAAGAAATGCTACTTAAATCTTCATCCTTGACAACCAAAGGGGAATTTTTTTTTTTTAAATTCCCAGGTCTCCACTGAGGGCAGAAATGGTCTGTGGAGTGGGATGGTCAAGATAGAACGGCCCCATCTCTCCTGTAGATTCTCCCCATTCCCACCCGTCCCCGGATAAGATACAAAAAGGAAGGGTATGAACAGCAGGATCCCCAGCAAGCAGGCTGTGGAGACAGCTGCTCTCTTCCACGGGCCTTCAAGCCCACTGGCAGGAACATGCACGCATGCTCTGTTTGCCTGCTTTCCTTGAAAGATCTCTGAAGTGCTTACGCTTAGGAAGACAGGAGACACGAGGCGAATTTAATTATTATTTTTTTAAGTGGCAGATCGTGTCTCCAGGAAATGGCATGCAGAAGAGGCTTTGAACTTGGAAATCAGCCTTGTCCGGGAAGCCAGGGATCAGACTTCTCTAATTTCAGAGATAAGGGCTCCTGCTGACAGAGGGTTGAATGGCTCAAAGTGGCCCAACGCTGAACTCCCTTCTTTCAGTAAAAAACCACCTCTGTGTCCAGAGCAGTCCTGTGGCTCCAAGAAGCAGAGTGGCGAGCTGTCCCTGACCTTGGAGCCTGTGGGGAAGCAGAGGGCTCTGGCAGAGCACAGGGCCCAGGGCTACCACTGTTTCTGCAGACTTCTTAGTGGGTTTCTCACCCAGTACCCTGTGCTCCCCACCTTAGAAAATGATTAGCATTTCAGGGAGTGGCGGGGG
>NW_004949124.1:1896522-1913499 GCF_000317375.1 Microtus ochrogaster | reverse complement strand
GAGAGAGAGAGAGAGAGAGAGAGAGAGAGAGAGAGAGAGAGAGAATTCATACATTCTTTATTATCCCAAAGGGTTCTTTCTTAATCAGTTCATCATCTGAAGACTCAGAGACTGATTTATCTTTTGGTTAGTCTAGCATTTCTGGTAAAATAATTAAAAGATAAGTAGTAGGGGCTAGGGAATAAATTGCTTACTTCACAAGCACGAGGACCTGAGTTTGGATCCCTAGAACCTACGTGAAAAGCCAGGCACTGCAGCAGGCCCTTGTAAGCTCAACACTGGGGAGATAGAAACAGAAAACTCCCTGGGGGCTTGCTGGCCTGCTAGTCTAGCTGGACCTGGTTTCCAAGAGGAAGATGGAGAACAATTAAGAAAGATACACTGTTGTCCACCTCTGGCCTCCACACACACACACGCACTCATAGACCACACACACACACACACCACTCATGCACACACACAAATTATGTATAGCCATAGGCTCTCCTTTCAGAGTTGTTTGCAACTAACCAGAATTGGATCTTACTGCAGGTGGGATGATAGGGCATCATCTATGCTATGGTGTGCTGTTCCCAGTTCCCAGTTGAAGCAAGTGAGCCATGAGGAGAAAATGCTGAGTTAGTCCTGGCACTACCAAAGGTAGAAAAAGACACCCTGGTTGCCTTGTGTGTAAGTAAAAACCATACCTGATTTTGACCAAGCTCTGAGGTGGGCCAGAATGTATCACCTGGCTCTCATGTGCACCTGAAGCTGCAAAAGGAGCAAACTCACCACCTAGGTCAGGATAGCTCAGGCATTGGGAAGAGCCCACTGCCAGCTGCAGAGGCATAGGACACATCTCGCTCACTTCCCCAAACAGATGGTCAGACCATCATTCTGGGTCTCTGGAGTAGGTGTGCAGAAGCCATGGCAGGGTTCATATTCTCCCCCTAAGAGCAGAGCTGAGGAATTGTCCCCGCTTTCTAATTCAGATTATTTTCCAAAAACACATCGGGGACTTTTGCGACACTTTGGATGAGCGACAGACACGTCTGCGAACATTAGAACTCAAACAAAGACACATAAAACCTGTCTCTGCAAAACTGCTTCCTGGGAGCCTGATGAAGGTAAGATTCCTGGAAATCTGGCATGGCGGGGTGTAGCAGAGAGAGCAGGGTGGGGAGAAATCTTGAGCTTTAGGCATTGGCAGGCAGCAGGCTTATTCTATCCCTGCTTGGTTTACAAATGACCTCTGAGGAACCGAAGAAGCTGAGTGCTTTGGAGGGTCAGGCATCCCTGAAGAATGACACTCTCTGGACAGACAGAGAAGCATTCATTTGACTTCCAGGTGTAAGTCTGTGCTTCCAAGGAAGGGAGGGTGAAATTGGACTGCTGGTTTTTGTTTTGAAAAATGCCAGGCCCTGTTGAGAAGTAGGTTGTAAAGTCCCATCCTCCGCAGGCTAACTCAGAGATGTCCCTAGTGCACAGACTCCTGGGTCCTGAGACAGGGCTTCCTGCCTGCACCTGGGTAAAGAGAGCCAGGAAAGCAAAAGCAAATCAGGATATGGACAGACACTTGGTTTTGAGGACCAGACAAATGGGCTTTGCAAAAGTCTCTGGGTCATGGATCAGAGTGGGCCAAAAATGAACAGGGGAAAATTTCTCACAAAGGTGATGAAATAATATCACAGGGGTTAAACTTTTTAAATACATGAAGTGCAGTTTTAAAAATTTAAAGGCTTATTCTAGAAAGTAAAGGCAAGCTATTTCCTAAGATTTCAACCTGCTTTTACAGTTTTTGCAAGCCTGCTGCAGGAGCACCCTGGTACCCTGCTTCAAGAACAGCCTCTGCAGGGAAGCTGGTACAGCACCTTGCATGGGCACCTACACAGCAAATAAGCGAGCAGACCTGCATCTGATAACAGGCCGGCTCTGGTGATGCCAGGGCCCAAATCCTCTGGACAGAATCCAAGGTGCACATACCGAATGTCACTAGATTAATGGTGGCCTTCTGTAAAATCCATAACTCTTTTTTTGATTGGAGAAATTAACTACTGAATGAGAAATAAAACAGTGCTGTGTAGTTAAGGTGCTGTTGGTATGCAAATACAACAGAAAGACAAGCTACGTTCTAATCGCGTCTGCTGTATTTCTAGAACATTCTGAGACATTTACATAGGCTGGAGGCACTTTACTCGAAGACTTTATATTTCTAATACCTCCTTCAAAAATCACCCCCCGGCCTGAAACTCTTGCTTAACTCTTGCTTTTATTGAGTCTTTGGACTAAATTTAGATTTTTGGAAATAAGAGACAAAAAAATTTGCTCCTTTTTTTAAAAAAAAATCTGTCAGTTATTATATAATTTTCCAAATGGCAAACAAATGACAGGAGAGAAGAGAAATGAACACACCTTTTTTTTAAGTGATATAGTATTTATAATTAAAATACAGTTTGAATAAAACATCAAATTTGTCATATGGTTTTTCAATTAGAAATTAGAGATTTGATGAATAATTTTGGTGGGGGTACATAGCCAGCATTAAAATAAAATCAATATGGAAAAAGTCAAGTTTAAAGATATCTTTACTCGAGCTTTTAATAGAGCCATCCTTTCTTATGTGTGCTTGCGTGTGCATGAGTATAGAACCCTAGGTCAACCTCAGATGTCATTTCTCAGGAACTACCCACGTTGTTTTTATAAAGGTGTGTGTGTGTGTGTGTGTGTGTGTGTGTGTGTGTGTGTGTGTATTACATGCATGTTTATGTAAGAGTGTGCACATATATATGCATACACGTGGAAGCCAAAGGTAGACACCAGGTATCCTCCACAGTCACCCTCCACCTTAGCTATCAAGACAGGCTCCATTGCTGAGGCCCAAGCTCAGCGGCTTGGCGAGACTACCTGGACAGTGAGAGCCGAGGATCTATCTCTGCTTCCTACGATCTGGGATTACAGATGCTCACTCCACAGCTGACGTGTTCTGTTTTAGCTAAACGCTGATGAGGCAAGCTCGGGTCCTCACGCTAGTGCAGCAAGCACTTCACCATCAGAGCCAGCTCTCTAACCCCAGGCTTGTTCTTGAGACAAGGTCTTTCACCGGCCGAGAACTCAGTGACTGATTCGGTCGGGAATCCTGCCTCTGCCTCAGCGGAGCTGGGATTACAAGCGCACACTACAATGCCTGACTTTTCATGTGGGTGTTGGGCATAGAACTCTGGTCCTCACGCTTGAGCCACAAGTAGGCGAGCGATTTACTGAGTTGCCAACCCATCTCCTACAACCATGCCTTTCAAGAAACCAAGAAAAAGATCCAATTACTTTATTTAACCAGGACCGCAGCGCACCTCGTCCTTGTTCACTTCTCTCAGGCTGTGACACTAAGAAGAGGGTTCCAGCAGGCCTGCTGTGAAGACATCATCACTGGGAGAATGTGGACATTTCATAACACAGTGATGAAGGGAGAACAAGCAAGCCTATGACCAAACAGAGTCTAATAGTTGGGCAGTCTCTGGGCCAGGAGCTCTTTCTCATAGAGACTTCATTCTCTCTCTCTCTCTCTCTCTCTTTTTTTTTTTTTTTTTTTTTTTTTTTGCTTTTTCGAGACAGGGTTTCTCTGTGGTTTTGGAGCCTGTCCTGGAACTAGCTCTGTAGACCAGGCTGGTCTCGAACTCACAGAGATCCGCCTGCCTCTGCCTCCCAAGTGCTGGGATTAAAGGCGTGCGCCACCACCGCCTGGCTCAACGTGACTGAAGAAGCAGAGGAAGGAAGTCCACTGTTCTTTAGAAATAAACAGATGCTCACCACCACGCTGATACTGGAGCTTTTAAAAGATATCCCAAAGGGAAGGTCTCTGCATATCTCAGAAGCAAGGTCTCTGCCTACGCGTTCAGTCCTGTTTCCTGGTCCTAGGTCTCTGCCAAGGGCAAGGCAAACAACCTGGAATCTCTCTTCTCTGGGGTGAGCCACATAATACTAGGACTCCACTTTCCCCAAAGCAAGCCATCAAACCTCAAAAGATTAATCTAACACATTCTGTGTGTTTTGCGATGGCAATAAAGAAATTCTCTGACCTACCTTGTCTGATAGCAGATCTAAGCCCTTCTTTCCATAAGGCAGTCCTGCCCACACCCCGGAGGGAAGAATGCTGCTCAGATAGGTTTAAAGAATCTAAACAGTCTTTGCTGCTTCCCCACCCCCCACCCCTCTCTTCCAGTGCTAGGTCCTCTGTAGCCATCTACTCTTCGCCAGATCTACGATGTCTTTGACAATACACGCTGAGCCTTTGGGTCTTCAATCTGAAAGCTTCCATGGCATTTAAAACTATAATCAAATGGATCTGTTTTGCTTTCCTCTTGTTAACTTGCCTTTTGCTTTAGGGGTGTGGACCACAAGGAGGAAAGACATCATTCCACCCCTATGCTGGAAAGAAGCCTCAGCAAGAGGAAGTTTCCCCTACACTTCCGCATATCCTGGCAAAGGCTTCCCCCAGATTGCATAATTGCTTCCTACAAATGCCTAGTGTATTGAACTCATCCAAAACCTGAGTTTTCCCCCCATGTTAGACAACTGCACCAACTTGTCAAGAAAGCAACCTCAGGCTAAAGGATACTACTTGATGGGTAAAGCTCCTATTCCTAAAACCCACATGAAAGCAGGCCATAATCGACAACCCAAGTCTGAAATCCCAGGGCTCCTACAGCAAGAAGAGAAGTAGAGACGGGAGAAAGCCGTGACCCTCTGACCCCAGATAGTCTGGCCTATACAGCAGAAAAACAGCAAAGGAAACCCGGCTCAAACAATACAGCTGTCAAGGACCACATCCAAGACTAATCTCTGAATGACTCACACACCCAAACATCATGCTTGCACACACACACAAAAACACACACCCCCAAACCTGCTTGCACATAGACATAAACACACACACACACACACACACATCTAAAAATGCTTATGCATACCCCCAAACACGCTAACACAAACCCCAAAAAATGCTTACACACACTTACACACACACACACACACACACACACACACACACACACACTTGGAAACTCCCCACAGGCAGTGAAGCTCTAGAAAGTAGATGAGGAGCTCACATTGTACACACTCCCAACCTTGAATCACCCTCAAGTGGAGAGTTAATTTAGCAGCGAGGAAGAAAGATGAGGTGAGTGGACCCCAGAACATTGCTCATCCTGTTTTTGTCCTGATGCTGTTCTTGAAAAGCCTTTTTATCTCCATCCCAATACCATCATTTAGTCTCATCTTCAAAAGAAAGTATTGTCTCAGCTGGGCGGTGGTGGCGCACGCCTGTAATCCCAGCACTCGGGAGGCAGAGGCAGGCGGATCTCTGTGAGTTCGAGGCCAGCCTGGTCTACCAAGGGAGTTCCAGGACAGGCTCCAAAGCTACAGAGAAACCCTGTCTCGAAAAACCAAAAAAAAAAAAAAAAAAAAAAAAAAAAAAAAAGTATTGTCTCCCTTGTTGGGAAGACTAAATGAGCCTGTATGGGAAGTGGAGTCTGTGCATAGGAAAAGCACAGCATTGGGGTGACTACTTCCTGTGCACAAAGGTCCACGCTGACTTAGTTACAATCACACTTGTGAATAAGAGGACACATTTGGCCATGTTCACACAAAGCAACAAAACCACAGACTTGGCATTCCTCATCTGTTTCTCAAGGGCTGCTTTATAGTCACATGACACGTTTACAGAGGTACTAATCCTAGAACCTGCCCCCAGATCAACAAAATCATAATCTCCACAATCAACTCAAGAACTTCTCGACCAGTCAAGTTCTCCAAGCAATTCTAACATGCAATCAAGTCGGGGGCGAATACTATGTTCCTTTAGATACATCACACAAAGTTTCTGTTCATACCAATCACAGGACATAAAGCTGTTCTGGTCCCATCTTTCCTGGGATACACGCTGTGAGAGGATAATTTTATGTCAACTTGACACAAACTGAAGTCACCTGAGGGGAGGGAACCTCAGGTGGGAAAATGCCTTCAGAAGATGGGGCTTTAGCAAGACTGCAGGGCATTTTTTTAATCGGTGTTTAATGAGCTCAACCCATTGTGGGTGATGCCATCCCTGGGCTGCGGGTCCTGGGTTCTATAAGAAAGCAGGCTGGGTAAGGCACATGAAGCAAGCCGCGCTCCTGCAAGACCTCAGCATCAGCTCCTGGCTCCAGCTTCCCGCCCTTTCTGAGTTCCTGTCCTGACTTCTTCAGTGATGAAAGTGATGGGGAAGTGTGAGCCAAATAACCCCTTCCTCCCCGGTTAGATTTTAGTCACAGTGCTTCTTCACAGCAATAGTGACCCTTATTAAGTCACACACTAAGACTCATAGGAATGTTCATCCATAAACACATGCAAAAATACACGCAAGACATATATGCAGACACACATAAAAGTGAAAATGGGTTGTAGAAGGAAGCTAACCAAAAAGATGGAAAGGGTACACCTGATAATAAAATGTGCCAAATTTCGAGACCTAAAGAATAATTGAGACTTTTAGAAGGAGGTACAAAATGAGGAGCGGGTAAAATGTTCAGACAAAGAGCAGGCTTCTTGGAAGACTCCTGATATGAGACCATTCATCACTTATGATTCTACATCAGCAAGGAACTCCTCAGAGCTTGCTCTCCCGCAACATGCACGCACATACATGCACACACACACACACACACAATCATAGGTCAATGACAGATCCATCGGAGCTGCACCCAAAACTAGCACAGTACCTGATCTCTAGCTGCCTGCTATCACTAAATGTGTGTTGAGCACAGACCAGGATAAAAGGTGATAAACGAGTAAAAACAACGAACACCCCCATAGGAAAAGAGTGCTTGTCCCAGATCCCTGGGGCAAAACTAAGAATAAGTCAGCTTAAGGTAATGAGATTCAGCACAAAACAGAGAAAGTTCGTGTCCCTGCAGGCATCATTAACTGCATCACACAGAGCAGAACCACCTAGGGAAAAAGAGAAAAAGCCCTGCAGATCCGTGGTCAGGGTCTGCATCAGTGAGAAAATAGATCCTGCACTACAAAGGCTGCCTGATGGACAGGCCAATGGAAGGCATAGCTTCCCTGTTTAACCCCCTTCATAGACCCTAAAGTCCGGTGGGCCTCCCTAACCAGACCCATACAAGCTGTCCCTCTCTTGGTGCCCCTCCTTCATAGGCATTAGGCTGTCTTGTTCTTTTCAACCTGACTTAATCTGAACCTGGGATGCCCTCTGTCTACTGGCCGCTACTCCATCCTTCTCAATTTAGTCATTGTGTCCTCTCTAAAAAGCCCAGGTTCTCATGACATCCAATGCAGGGAACCCACTTGGCTGTCAATCCTGTGTGTCCTGGACCATGGGTAAGTAAAACCACCTAGGAGCAAACCCTGACCTCTGAATCCCATGCCACCTCACACATATATACGAGCTAACTAAATGCTTGTTTTGATCAACTAACATTGGCAAGTTGCCAAAAAACAAGCGCCGGTGTACTTGGTTAAAAGGGCGTCCATAGGATCCAACTGGGAAAATTCTGAATGTGGAGGTCTGCGTTCAAAACCAAAATGATCTAAGTAAGACAAAATATTTAAAGACTCTTGACCTGTTTCCCCATCTATGAAATAAGAACAATATTCGACAACTACTTATGAAGAAAGCACCCACTATGCACTCAGCACACAGTAGGCCCTCCTTACTATACTAAGAGATGAGAGCCCCTCCCACTCAACACACTGGTGTTCATTAATCTTCCTCCTTCGGACCACAAGCCCCTTCAAGGCCTTCTCCCACCCCTACAGAGCGCCTTGGACTCATAAGGGTTGTTTAGCTGCCAGCAAATTCCCCCAGAGGCCTTGCTCTGTTTCACCTGTTCAAGGCTGTGGAAAAGGACAAGGGCTCTTAATCTCAAGAGTGAACCTGTAGGGGGAACCTTCCACTCCTCTGGGTTGCGCTGCTGGACAAGAGTTAGAAAGGCCACTTGGGTTCCTATTTCCCCAACTCCCCGCCCATAGGAAGGTTTCTGTTCTTAGTGGCTCATTCCTGGTGTTCGGAAGGCAATCAACTTCCAACACAGCTAAAGGGCTGGGGAACAGGTTACAGAGTCAGGAGCTACCAAGCCAGGCTGGGTGGGCAGGGAAGGCTGGGGAGGCTACAGTGAGCTTGCTGGTGTTGCTCACGTGCACAGCGCACCCGGGTCATCAGCCTCCTCCTCTGGGGCCTGGCAGCAGAGAAAAGGAGGTTCGCACATCCACCAGACTTCGCATGGGTTCCAGCATGGCCCACCCAGTCAACCTCCAGCGACCCTCCAGCGGCACCCACAGACCGCCAGTCACAGGGTGGGTGGTCCGCAACGCCACCTCGGCCACCGGACTGCTACTTAAGTTGGGAGCCCCGCTGGGTCCACGAGCGCGCGCCCACCACTCGCGCCCCACTGCCACTTATACACACCAAGGAACTGCGCCCGGAGCTTCTTAAATTCCTCAAGCACCTCCTCATAGTCGCATCCCGCGCCAGTTACCTACTCGCGGCACCCAGACTCCCCCACATGCTTTGGAACCCTCAAACCCCGCGCATAGACCTCGCGCCCTCCCACAGGGCAGTGCCCCGAGCCCTGCGCGCCACCAAACGGCATACCTTGGGGGTCTGCACTTCGGGTCCCACCGGCACCTCCAACTTCCTCTTGGTGACCCAGAAGAACAACAGCACGGTGATCCAGAGCACCCCGAAGATGGGCAGTGCCAGGCGGCGAGTCAGGCGCCGCATGGTCCCCTCTGCCTGTTCCTCTCGGCGGCGACGCGTCCCTGGGGCACCCCCCGGCGGTCAGGGGCGGCGGGGCACGAGTCGCCGAGCGCCTCTCTCTAAGAGAAAAGCTTCTCCGGGGATCCCGATGTTGGGTTGTGGGATCCTGCCCCTCCCGCTTCAGAGAGAAGCCACAGCCGGGGACCAAGCGGTGAGGGGCGCCGGAGACTCGAGACGCGGCCGGGAAGGGACGAGGGGCAGCTCAGTAGGGCGCCCGCTCCAGCCGGAGAGCCGCGGTGACCGCCGAGATGCTGCTGCGCGCCGTGACTGCCTTTGCCCGCCGCCGCCGCGAGGGAAACCGCCTGGAGCAGTCGGGAAGGTAGAACCCGAGGCTCTGCCCGGCACCCCAGGAGGAGCACGAGGAGGAGGGAGCGCGGAGGGAGGGCGGGCCCGACAGACAGACTGACTCCGAGCAAGAGCTGGGCGGGAGGGAACCCGGCTCTGAGAGGGGGCGCTACCGCCTCCCGCCGACCGAGGAGCACCGAGCGATTGAGGGACCTTGGATGCAGCTCTCCGGACCGTCCCGGGCTAGAACCCTGCGGGGCGGGATGGGGCGGGGTGGGGCGGGGACGGGTTACGGGAATGCTAGCTACTCCCGCTGCAAGCTGGTACTTAAGGTTCGCACCAACCCGCGCCAGGTGAGGCACTGCCTGGGAGGAGTTCCCGATCCATGCAGGGCGCTGCATGTGGCACTCCCATTAGGATCCCCTAACCCGCAGCCAACATTGGGATAGTGGGGCTGACCCAGATGCCGCCTCAAGTCCAGGCTCACTTGCTTGACCATTCAGGGCCAAGGTCAAGTTCAGTCATCTCCCTAGGGCATTTCTTTGCCTTTGAGCAGGTGCCTGGCAACTTTCTCTGCTTAATGGAAAACTGAGCCGGTCTAAATTTAACTTGAAAGATGTCCTTTTAAAAATTAAGGCAAGATTATCTCCCTGAGGAGTTTTCTCTCCTTGTAAAGTATCGGGACTTGCTGGAGAAGGGACCTAAAGTTAGGACAACTACAAGAAGCAGCGAGAAAATGACCGTGGGCGTGGGAACACCAGGTACACGGGAGTATCTTTCAAAATTCCTCTCCCAAAGGCTTTTAAGGAATATGCCCTCCAGCCACAGACTAAAGTCGTTTCGATTTAGAGACAGGAAAGATTCTGAATCCAGTTTCTGCATAGGCCTCAGGTAGGCTGGAATTCTAGCCCTATCTGTAAATTAGGAAATGGTTCCTAACACAGTCTACCACACCAACAGTGCCAATCACAACTGCATCCCATCCCATCCCTTCCCTACTGGAGTCTGCGTTTTAAAACGGATGTGAACACTGAATGCCAGGTATCTATCTGTCTGACCTGAGAGTTCAGAGGGAAAAGGTGCGCAAGTTTTGCACAGTCTGGGGGAGCAGTGGAAACAAGCCACGCTGCCGTTGCCTTAGAGGAAGGCTGGCTCCCAGTTTCTTCCGGTGAGAATGGCACAGCAAGCTGTCCAGCCGCGTCCTCCCTGCATCTTCCTTCACAGAGCTAGAGCGTGGCATCCGGGCAGCGCCCACACCTGAGTGCAGGTAAGAAAGGTGCCAGTCAGCTCTCCAGACGCCAGAACTCCTCCCCTGGTGCTATGAAGCCCTCAAGACACACGCTCAGTAACAGAGGAAGCCCCACGAAACCACCAGTATTTGGTACCTTGTCTTTCAGCCATAAGGCAGCCATGCCCAAAAGCCATGGAAGAGTCCTGGAGGAAAGGGGCTGGGGGTAAGAAATCTGGGGTTGGGCTGTGGAAATCAAACAGCCAGAAAAAGCTTGCCAGCCCATTGCTAAATGCGATTGGGTTTGCTGAGCACCGCAGACCCCGGCTGACTGCTGACATGTCCCACACTTGTCTTTGTTGGACTCCTAGCCTCTGAAAGGTTGGGTCTACTCTCTGCTTGATGCTTCAGTCGGGCAAAGGCCCCTGGGTAAATAACTGCGTAGGAGGGGTGGGAATGGTAAAAAAACAAACAAACAAAAAAAACAACAACAAAAAAAAAAAAAAACACCCACTCCTACAGCTTTCGGAGCTCCACGGATCCTTTCCAGGAGCCTCACCCTAGGCCCCTGGTCCCTGGCCTACAACGGGTTCTGTGTCAGCTCTGCAGGGGACCCCACCCCCCACCTCCAGGCAAGTGCCAGAGCATCAGCGCTGCGCCGGAGTCCATTGCTCAGCGCTTTGTGATGCTGCCTCTGAGTACCAGATGGCAGACACTTACACAACACCACCGCCAAGCTCTTGAGATGGTGCAGCCCCACACTGCCTGCTGCTGAAGGGCTTCTTTCAGACTGGTCGGCATATGGGGAAGCCAAGGCCCTGGGGTGAGACGATTCCACACCAAGGCCTGTGATACGGGGGAGACTGGAGATTTTCTTCTAAATCTCACAAATCGTTATTGTTTTGTCTCCCTCTCACATGGAGAAGAGTCCCTGGGCCTCGGAAGATTTCCAAAGAATCCAGTTTTGCTAAGTGTCATCACCTGACCCAACCAAAAGACATATTGGTCTAGGTTTTCAGGCCAGTCAGGGTCATTACAGTTGGTATTATAGGTAAGTCTTCTAAAATTTCTGGAGCCAGATGAATCTCCATGCAGATCCCAGCACTGTAGATCTCTTCTGGGATCCAACATATCTAGAAGTCCCCCAAGCTTGGATAGATCGTTAAAACTGTTCAATAATCAGGATAGAGGGTGTGGCAATGGCTCGGTCTGTGAAATGTTTGCTTTGCAAACACAAGGTGCTAGTCCCATTGGCAGAACTCACTTGATAAAGAAACTGTACTCTCGCAAAGCCAGAGCTGAGGAGGCAGACAGGCAGGTCCCTAAGGTTCATAACGAGCTACCCTAGTTTGCCTGGCGAGTTCCAGGCCTGTGAGAAACCCTAGCTTAAAAATACAAGATGGATGATACTTGAGAATAAGATTCAAGGTTATCTATCCTCCGGGCCCCACGCACGTCTGCACATCCACGCACAAATACGCATGTGCACCAGCCTAAATAATATAGTGCCCTGGTCATCCCACAGGGGACATTAACTATATCATTGGTGACCAATCCAATGCAGTTCTCTCATAATCAATATGGGGAGAAAAAGCTTCAAGCAAAAGATTTTGGCAGGAAATGAAGAAGAAAAAAAAAGTCTGCTCTGAATTAGGACTCTCATTTAGCCTAAATAGATCTACCTCCTGGTTACGATTCTTTAGCCAGTCCATTCCTCTAGGTTCCAATTTTGCCCCCATGTAACATGACATTCTCGCCAAGCACCCGTCAGCTCACACATTTACGGGTCTAACCTTTCTTTTCCCCTGGGCCTGGACTCTTTATACCACTCCCGTCATTGGTAGGTTCGGTAGAAGCTGTTCTCTCCTCACAGGCAAAGACATTAGAGAGCAAATTGGGTACTGGAGCAGATGTGAGTCATTCATGTTAGTATAAAAACTACGGAATAAAACCCATTATGGCCCCAGAAAGCTGTGTAAAGCAGCATATGGAGCAAATGTAAGCTGGAAACAGGAGGAAGCTGTGAAGTCCGATGCATATGCTCCCCGGCGGCGCTTGCTGTGGGCTTTCCCACTTTGCTTTCGTTCCTTTTAGCTGTCGGCTTGCCACTCTCCTTCAGCTCACTGCACAGGCAGCAAGCACCCTTTGTTTCTTTCAGATCACAGTCCTCATGTCCCTCCTCCCTGCCCACCAGGAGTTTTCGGGGGGTGTGCGTGTGTGTTCTTGCCCGTGTGACTCTATGCATATCTTGCCATCTGAACACTCACTAGATCTGTCACCACCCATGCGGCGCCTCCATGGCCAGCCTCATACATTTTGACCAACTGGGGCGAGGTGGTTTTCCATGGAGGAGTTTGCCTGTTCTAGACCAGGGGGGAAAGGTGGACGGGGGGCTAGGCAGATGGTGGCACAGGAAGATGAGAGGCTTACATGCTGTTCCAGCCCTGGCAGGGTTCCCTGGCCGAAAAAAAAAAAGTGATAGGGAAGAATTCAAAGATGTCTGTCTTTATTCCACAGCCCTACAGGCGCAAGTCTTTGAGTCAACCCCTGCAGTGGGCCCTGTTCAAGTTTTAGCTGTAAATAATGCATCAATCCCCCACCGTCTCTGCGTTCTTGTTTCTTCTCTCTACCGTAGATCCTGTCAAAATCACATGTCCTGGGTCTCCTACCAGGGCTTTTTCTGCAGTGAGCAATGGCGTCGTCTGGGCTGAGTGTAAAGGAGAAGGAGCTGTTATCAACCCCACGCCCACCCTTTCAGCCACATTGGTACGTTTTCGTCAGAGGGATGAAGTCGGATGGCTGGTCCTCTCATCTTTGGTGACTACATGGGCTTCTCTATCTCGGGGTTCAGGCACCTGGCAGTCACCTTATTTAATAATCGATATCTATTAAACATTTTACTTTATGATCCCATACCTCAGCCCTTCCCTCCACCTTTTTTATTTTCTCTTGCACTACTGTATAATTTGTTTCCTTGAAAGGGATTTAGAGTTTTGCATTTCAAAAGCCTGTTTTTTTTTTCATTATTTTGAAATACCCCCAAAACTTTCTTTGTTCCTTATCCAAATGCCAAGTATAAAATTTACTATTGCTACAATGATAGGTCTTGGCTGATTGTAGAAACTGATTTGCTTGTCGATGATGGTGGCCCCTCCCCCACGTTTTGCATAGAAAATGCAGTGTTCTCCCTGGTATGAAAGAGTGACTTGGCTTAATGAAAAAGAAAGAAAGAAAAATAGAAGACAAACCCTTAACTCAAATAACTAGTGGGGATTCTGACAGAGAGGAGCAGAGTCTGAGGAGTAGGGGAACCCAATGACAGTTGTCATGCCCTGGATCCCACCTGCTTTATACATGATAGTCATCTTTATTGGAGGACCTCAGCTTGAGGACCTCAGCCTACAGCTAAGTCTTAGGAGTAACTAAGCCCTCTCAAAACTGCCAGGAACTTTAAAGAGGTGCCAAGCATACCCTAAGGGTGTATAGCCACAAAATCAAGACACCCACCAGAGGCCAAGAGCACATTTGATATGGAGTCACTAGCTGAGTTCCTTATCCAATGCCTCAGTTTGCTTGAGTTCCTTGTGCTCATCTTTTCTTTGGCACAGTTGTCAACAATGTCCCCTTTCATGTTCGAGACATTTCTGGTATAGATATTAAATGGATAATAATTTTAAAAATTGGTGTTTCTAAAAGGAAGATGGCTTAAAACATGGTTCCTTGCTCTTCAAATTGATATATATTAGAGAGATAGAGAAGCCCTAAATAGTCACACAGGATTATTTTGACAATATGGACAAATCAAGCAGGCTTTGCATAAGGTAACCATGTGGCACATAGCATGACGTCAGTGTATTTTCTGGTCCCATGCACCTTTCTAAAGATGGTTCACCCACATGGCAGCTCACTGATCCTGGAAAGCACCTGGATCCCTTCGGAGGAGCAGGAGCTCCAGAGCCCAGGCTCCACATGAGTGGATGGAGTGAGAGGAAGCCGAGGAATAGTGGTGTAAGCATGATGAAACCAGAAGTAGGGAGCATTGGGGGGGGGGGCGGCATGGTTATCACAGCAACAGGGAATGTGGGGGTCCATGGAAGTGATTACCTGCACCTGGTCACCACCAACACAAATCAACTGCGACCATCGCTTTTCAGATGAGCAACAGAAACAGATGCCTAGACAGTAATGTGAAGTCATGCAGTCTCCCGGAGGATCTTAATGGTGGGTAGCTCACTCAATAACCCCTCCCCTTACCGAAAAACAAAAGACAAAAATAATGGGTAGAGTAAACAGAACAGATATGTAATCAGGATCTAGCTTGCTGTTTGCCAGTTTGTAAACGCAGATGTTCCTGGACACCTTGGAGACTTAGCTAGGAAAAGGGGGAAAATTAACCAGAATCATAGGTCTAACAAGGACCTTGGACATCATTTAGTTCAGCACTCTTCACTGTGTACTTAAAGAAATTGTAGCCCCTAAAATCTGAATGATCAGCCAGCAGCAAGACAATGTGTTGGTGATCAAACCTGGAGTATCCCTATACACCATGTTCCAAAGGGACATTCTTCCCAGAGGAACAGGGAGCCGAGACATGTCTGGGAATGGAGATGGGGAAGACACTGAACTCAGAAGATTCCAGATAATCCACAAAGCAACAAAGACTCTGAGCGGTTTGCTCAGGGGGCTAAAAATAAAAGCCTCCCCCCAGCTCTGTCAGAAAATATAAGCTGGCAATTGGAACAAAAGCCTAAGCATTAAAGCTCTGGTCCCTCCTCGTGTCTCTGTTGGGTGACAGTAGGACTCCTAAATAGAGGTACCTTGGTCCAACTGAAAATTAGCTACATCCCAACAGGAAGACCATTTTTAGAGCCATGCTCTGCACCTGTCTTCCATTTCACTTGCTAAGTGCAGTACAAATATTAATTAAACATAGATTATTTGAAAAGTGCTCTTAGCATTTGAACTTAACTGCGCTTTGTCAGAAACGATATTAATATCATCCCCCTGTTGTAGTTTTCTCTGTGCAATTTACTTCACACATCCCCTGGCTATTTCACCTTTTGTGTCATCATTTTCATGAGGCAAGCGAAAATAATATTTCTCTTGTGCACAAAAGAGCCAAATCCCCTTCTCTGGCTTGAGCCGACAAAGGCCAGTTTGAACGATAATGGAAAAGGATCCTGATGTACAGTCCAAGCCCGAATCCTCAGGGAAAAATAATGCATCTCTTTGGGGGGAAAATCGCTTATACTTATGAGGTAGGATTTTCAATTTATAAAGGTTTTCCATTTCTTTTGATTGCCAGGATAACTGCATTCCAGAAAGGTTAGCCTTCTCCTGTATTAAGACAGAACTGCCTCTCAGCTCTGGGATGCAGACTCAGAAATGGTGAGTGACAAGCGTCTCTCTCCTTGCGCTGGACCACCAGCCTGGGGGATTTTCAAGCAGTGCTGATCAGAGGGCTAAAATCCATTACCCAGAGAGATGGGAATGTTCCTCTCACTGATTCCTTCCGCCATCTTTGCTTCCAGGCCTGAATTCCAAATTGATTTCCTTAATAACTATTAAAGATCTTTTTAATTAAACCAGGCATCCTCTTCCTTGGCAAACTTTTCTTGATGACATCTCTGGTTAATTAAAGGTTTAAGCTGAAAAGACGTATTACATAAGAACAAGGGAAGCTGCTTTATGGCATGCCCGTGAAGGATCCTGCTGACTCCTGCAGAGGAAACCCAGCTCTGCCTAGGAGTTGTTCATCTTGCCTTTCCAGGCAAGCAAGGCCCCCAGGAAGTGTTAATGATAAAGGTGTCTGGGTTGGGTGAGGCAGGTTTTCTCTTTCCTGTATTTCTGTTTCTCCCTTTTGACTTGCCTGGTAAGTGTTCCTCAAGTGTTTCTCACTAAAAGCATCACTCGTTGCCATCCCAACTCACTGATGCTGACAAAACGTTTTTACCTTTTCATCCAAAATTCCTGAGGTAGTCAATACATTTGCAATAAGGGAAGAGAGAATTTCCACCCATCGATGAATTGCAACCACCTCTACAAGAGAACATGCCAGTTATTCATAAAAAAAATAAAATAAAAAAATAATTTGGGATGTGTATGTGTGTATTTATTCATTAGTAAATTGCCCTGATTCGTTCACTTCCTCACTCCTAGGCTCCTATTTTGAAATGGCACAAGGATATAAAGTATAGAGAGTCACTGAAAAGCAAAGTTTTTCTTCATACAAGGTTAGAGAGCTCTTAAGGTAGGAATTTCACCTATGAGCTTATCTTTCTGCCTCGGAGATTTGAAACAAAAGATTTCAAACCTAGATGTCTGTGGAAATTAGGGAATTCTTCTGTTAAAAAGTCACTCATTTCTGCCTCACCTGCCCTCATCTTACCTTTCTCCACCTCACCTGCCAGCATCTCACCTGCTCTCACATCACCTGCCTGCACCTCACCTGCCTGCACCTCACCTGCTCTCACATCACCTGCCCCCACATCACCTGCCTGCACCTCACCTGCCCACACCTCACCTGCCTGCACCTCACCTGCCCACACATCACCTGCCTGCACCTCACCTGCCCTCATCTTACCTTTCTCCACCTCACCTGCCAGCATCTCACCTGCCTGCACCTCACCTGCCTGCACCTCACCTGCTCTCACATCACCTGCCCCCACATCAC
>NW_004949124.1:1891809-1896422 GCF_000317375.1 Microtus ochrogaster | reverse complement strand
TGAAACAAAAGATTTCAAACCTAGATGTCTGTGGAAATTAGGGAATTCTTCTGTTAAAAAGTCACTCATTTCTGCCTCACCTGCCCTCATCTTACTTTTCTCCACCTCACCTGCCAGCATCTCACCTGCCTCCACCTCACCTGCCTGCACCTCACCTGCTCTCACATCACCTGCCCCCACATCACCTGCCTGCACCTCACCTGCCCACACATCACCTGCCTGCACCTCACCTGCCTGCACCTCACCTGCTCTCACATCACCTGCCCCCACATCACCTGCCTGCACCTCACCTGCCCCCCACATCACCTGCCCACACCTCACCTGCCAGCATCTCACCTGCCTGCACCTCACCTGCCCCGCACATCACCTGCCCCCACATCACCTGCCTGCACCTCACCTGCCCACACATCACCTGCCTCCACATCACCTGCCCGCACCTCATCTGCCTCCATCTCACCTGCCTCCATCTCACCTGCCTCCATCTCACCTGCCTCCATCTCACCTGCCCGCACCTCACTTGCCCCCACCTCACCTGCCCCAACCTCACCTGCCCCAACCTCACCTGCCCCTACCTCACCTGCATGCACCTCATCTGCCTGCTGAAAGTTTATAGGTAGATTCTCTAGATACACAGGTATGGTGTCCATTGGTTTAGTAGATGGCTTCACATCAATTCAATGCTACCTGTAAGCCTGCCTAAAATGGCAAGGATGGTCCACTGTTTCTGTGTTTTGGTCTGACAGACAATTCAGAAAGGTAAGACCAAGCCTCGCTAATATTGTTAAGGAAAGGGAGCTGCAGTTCTATGAAACACCAAGGAAGAAAAGGAAAAGACCACACATCACACAGAGATTACCAGGTCTACATCAATTTACTTAGGAGATCCTATCTTTTTTTTCTTCCCATGTAGATTAAATCCATGCATGCTCTCTTAGGGTCCTCACTGCTGTCTAGGTTCCCTGGGATTGTGAAATGTAGGCTGGTTTTCTTTGCTTTATGTCTAAAAGCCACTTATGAGTGAGCACATATGACATTTGTCTTTCTGGGTCTGGGTTACCTGACTCAATATGATGTTTTTAGATCTATCCGTTTACCCGCAAATTTCAAGATGTCATTTTTTTCTGCTATGTAGTGTTCCATGTACATTAAAATGTACCACATTTTCCTTATCCATTCTTTGGTCAAGGGGCATTTAGGTTGTATCCACATTTTGTCTATGTCAAGCAATGCTGCTATGAACATAGCTGAGCATATGTCCATGTGATCCGATTGAGCATCCTTTGGATATATACCCAAAAGTGGTATTGTTGGATCTTGAGGTAGATCGCTTCCTAATTTTCTGAGAAATCATCACACTGACATCCAAAGGGGTTGTACCAGTTTTCACTCCCACCAGCAATGCAGAAGTGTTCCCTTTACCCCACATCCTTTCCAGCAAAAGTTGTGATCAGTGTTTTTGATCTTGGCATTCTTACAGGTGTAAGATGGCATCTCAGAGTTGTTTTGATTTGCATTTCTCTGCTGGCTAAGAATGTTGAGCATTTCCTTAAGTGTCTTTCAGCCATTTTAGATTCGTCTGTTGAGAGTTCTCTGTTTAGGTCTGCTTTTTATTAGATTATTTGTTTTTTCATCAATGATTCTTTAACCATGAAAAAAAGCTCGCAGAATTGCCAGGCATGGTGGAACACGCCTTTAATTACTTGGAAGGCAAAGGCAGGCAGATCTCTGAGTTTGTGGTTAGCCTGATCTACAGAGTAAATTCCAGGACAACTGGGGCTACACAGAGAAATTCTGTCCTGAAAAGACCAAAATACCAAAGAAAGAAAGAGAGGAAGGGAAGGAGGGAGGGAAAGATGGAGGAAAGAAGGAAGGAAGATTCGTTCAGAATCACCTGGAGAACTTGTATTACTGGCCATTTGATTATAAAATTAATTTAAACATATGGAAAATATATTCATAGTGATCTCAACACACATGTGATATACCAATAACTCAGATTTAAAAAAAAGCTCTCACCAGCTATGCTTACTGCCACTCAAACATGTCTATGCAGTTGCTGAACCATTAAAGAAGCATGACAGATATCTTCATACACAATGTCTATGTTAGCCTTCTATTGCTATTACAAGCACCTGAAGCAACTGACTTTTAACGACAATGGGTTGATATAAGCTTGCAGTTTGGGAGGTGTCAGTCTGTGATTGACTCTGCTTCTTTGGATCTGTGATGAGGCAGCACACCATGGCAAGAGCATTTGACAAAGCAAAAACACATGGCTTGTACCCAAGAAGAAAAAGCGGTGTGGGGAGGAGGAGGACACTAAGGGTCCAAAATCTCCTTCAAAGGAATTCAGCCTGTAGTCTAATGATCCTCACATCGCCAAAGGCTTCTAACACCTCCCAAAGGCACCACCCTGAGGACCAGGCCTTGAACACAGGGACCTTTGGGGGATAGTTAATTAAAACATGGCAAACCTAAACCAGAGGTGTCCAACCCGATATTGCAACATACTGTTGTCATCTATGACTACATCAGGCTGCATTCATAGGTACCCCGGGGTGTGTGCAGTCTGTGGTCTGCAGGTTGGACACACCTGACCAAACAATAACCACAAGTATCTCAGAACTATGTCAGCATGTCTTCCCTAAGATTAATGATATCCTCCAACATAACCCGTGCCACACTCGACAGTACACCTAACTGAATTAAAAAGAATGCCCACATCATCTAATCCCAAGCCCATAATCAAATTCCTAGACAATTTAAAAAAGATGAGCAATACAAAACAAAGTGAAACAAAACCTCATCTCCCTGGGCTAAATCCCCAAGAATTTTGATCTAGTTAGGTGATAATCATGTTTTGAGAAACAAGAGAGCAGATAAGTAAGAATACTTGTTTTTCCAATAACTAAAAGTTCACTCTTTTGTCCTCAAAAATTGTTTGGCCATTGAGTGACACTAGACATCCATCATTCATCAGATACACTGGCAATAATGGCCTGAGGTAGAAAAGGGTGACATGGCCAGGATTTGCTTTCCCAGTTCCTGCAGGTAACTCACAGTGGCACGGAAAATCTCAGTGCACTAGGCTGGGTGTTTTCACTCTGCTTCTCTCTCTGCCTATGTGGTTTGTGTCAGGAGACCCAACTGATGTCGTCATCCGCAAGGTGAAGGACAGCATCAGTTAGCTCTAAGATAGCTTCCATCTCTGCCTTCATGCAGTGGTGTTCTGGCCTCCTTTTCCAAAGCTCACGATCCATCTCCATCTGGCTCCAGAACAAATTCATAAAGGGGTCTATTGAATCATGAGGGGGAAACTTGCTATTAGGACATGGTTGAGCAGAAGATGAACTTGACAAAAATCCTCCCTAAATATGGCCAGAATGCTGAGTTTTTGTCTCCAAAGCTTTCAACCTAAAGGCAGCATGGGTTGATTCTCAGTTTTCCTATTGCTGAGACCTCTTAATATAGGCCCTCACATTGTGGTGAACCCCAACCATAAAATTATTTTTATTCCTACTTCATAACTGTAGTTTCGTTACTGTTATCAATTGTAAAACATAAATATCTGTGTTTTCTGATGGACTTAGGAGTCAAGACCTACAGGTTGAGAACCACTGGATTGGAGAGAAGGCGGCCTCCCACTGGGTGGGGCTCACTCTTCTCTTTCTTATTCGTTTGTGAGTACAATGAGTTCTCAAAGCACGTCCCTGTTGCTAAGTTCTTAAGAGTCACTTCACTTCCCCATCTTTCTCTGTGTACAAGTGTGAACTTCGCCCCTGAACCCTGGCAGGTTCTCTATCTGTCCCCAGAAGTAGCTCACAGCACAGCTGGGGACTATCAGGTTAAGACCAGAGCTATTTAAGATTCTTCACCTGGGGAGATTTTCATTTTATATGTATTGTGTGAATTTTTTACTACTGGAGCATATTCAAGAGCAGCTTGTGTAATTAAAAATAAATAATTAAAATCCTTGACGGTGGATGGGTTTTTCTTTTCAGTCTCGCAAAGACAAAGCAATCTCTAGGGTGCAGCAAATGACTCCAGAGTTTGCACTGGTGTGGGGGTGGGGGAAGAGGGTGGCTGATGGTGGCCTGGAATTCCACTTGCAGAAGCTAAATGGAAATGCCTCTTGGATGTGGATGCAACAATAATAATTAACCCCTTACGTGGTGTCTTAGTTAGGGTTGCTATTGCTGTAACGGAACACCATGACCGAAGAAACTTGCAGAAGAAAGGGATTATTTGGTTTACACTTCCACACTGTAAGCCATTGCTGAAGGAAGACAGGACAGGAACTCAAACAGAGCAGGAACCTGGAGGCAGGAACTGGTGCAGAGGCCATGCAGGGGCCACCAGCTCAGGAGTGGGCCCTCCCCCCATGTATCATCAATTAAGAAAATGTCACACAGCTGTGTCTATTGCCCGATCTTAGTTTTCTTAGTTGAGGCTTCCTCATCCCTGATGACTCTAGCTTGTGTCAAGTTGACATAAAACGATTCAGTACATGTAGAGATGACATACCTATTAGGGGACAATTCAAAACCTACTAAGCTAATGGTAGGACCTAAATAAGTGGCGAAAGGTAGGAAAGGAAAAAACAGCTCTATTTA
>NW_004949124.1:1872215-1891274 GCF_000317375.1 Microtus ochrogaster | reverse complement strand
GGTGGATCTCTGTGAGTTCAAGACCAGCCTGGTCTACAAGAGCTAGTTCCAGGACAGGCTCCAAAGCCACAGAGAAACCCTGTCTTGAAACCCCCCTCCCCCCCCAAAAAAAAGAAGCTAACCAACACTGCAGGGGAAAACACTCACTAGCTGAAAGGGGATTGGTCAGCTTGAGACAGCCCAGCAGTCCCATAGATGGAAGCTACAATCCAGAGCGTTCTCTCCAAAAAAGGGGACAGGTGTCACACATCCCAGGGAATAGCTTCATCATGAGAAGTCAGACCCTTAAGGTTAAATGGCCAAGGCTTTGTTCTCTTTGGCCTGCTTTTGAAGGGTACCTCTGGGTATTATAAGCCCTGTAACATCTCCCTCCCAGGATCAGCTAAGATGACCATTGTCTAAGCACAAAGACTGAGCAAAACAAGGACAAGCTTTAAAAACTCAGAGCAAACAAAAGCATTCTGAATAATAAAGGCGAGAAAGGCCAGCGAGCACTGCACAAGACAGCATAGGGAACACAAAGGCTATGGGGTCACTTGAGCCCCGTGTGAAGCTCCAGGTGTCATAGTGAGAAGGCTGTGCATTCCTGTCTACTGGCTGTGAGAATTCAAGCTGCTGAGTTATTCTTTCCTCAGTTGGTTGGGTATGGGTTGGGTGGATTTCAAATTTCTAGCCTGGGATTTGCCTCTTATTGTCTGTGACTTGGTCACGTCCTTCTGAGCCTGTTCATGATCTTTTGGGAAGCCATGGCCTTGGGAACCTGATCTTACAGGGTTATAATAAAGACTCAGAACGCGTATGAGGCACCCGATACAATTCACCGTGGATTATGTTATTATTGCTTTTCTTGTTGCTGTGTCAAAATACCAGGCAGGAACAATACAGGGGAAGAGTGGCTTTTGGGGGGCTCCCAGTTGAGGGATCCAGATCGTCGTGGTAGGGAGCGCATGGTGGCAGGAGTGTGAAGCAGAAGGTCACAGTGCACCTGCAACCGGGAGTCAAAGAGAGGCAAACGCCAGCTCCATCACAGTCCTTTTGTTGCCAGTCTGGAACCTCAGAGCATGAAGCAGTACAGGCCACACTCAGGGTGGATCTTCTTCTTCTCGCTTTAGTCACCTAATCTAGAAACCCCCTCACACACAGACAGGCTCAAAGGTTTAGCTTCTAGACAATTCTAGGCCCTATCAAGTTAACAGTCTGTATGGACCATCACACCTAGTTATCCATTGCCGTTATTCATACTCTGTGAGGAGGGCTGAGATGCCACCTGGAAGGAAAGGGGTTTGCCCTTTACACGTTTACTCCTCTACCCCTTAGTAACACGGTGGACATAGTGGAAATACTTGACACTAACTGCATTCAGTGAGTGTTCTAAAAGCAAAAATCTCCTTGCACCTCAGTAGCTCATGAGGGACAATATAAAGAGGTAGTTTCAGGGAACACATTACAAAGTTTGTCTGTACAAAACTGCCTGTCTACTATGGGACGGTTCGCAAGTCAGGCAAGCGACTGGAGACTGAAATACACACACACACACACACACACACACACACACACGGGGGGGCGGGGTCATCCTTGAAACAAGAATGCCCCTTTTATTGTGTTCCAGGGTAGCTTATATAGGGCTCTTTTTGACTAATGGCCACACCCTAGCTCTCGGGACTTTTCAGCTGCAAGCCCACCAGAAACCACTCCCCTGCTGTTGTAAGACAAGATGGGAGAGTGGGTCCCACCCTGCTAGTTTATATCCGAAATAATCGCACAGAAATTGTATTAACTGCCTGGCCCATTAGTTCTAGCCTCTTATTGGCTAACTCTCACATCTTGATTCAACCCATTTCTAATAATCTTTATGTCACCATGTGGTCGTAGCTTACCGGGAAAGATTCAGCATGTCTGACCTGGTATCTCCATGGTGGCTCTCTGTCTGCCCTTCTTCCCAGCATTCTGTTCTGTCTACTCCGCCTACCTAAGTGCTGCCCTATCAAAATGCCAAGGCAGTTTCTTTATTCAACTAATGAAAGCAACACATAGACAGAAGGACCTCCTACACCACCCTGCCATCAGGAACTCATGAGGGTCTCTTGCTCAGAGCAGCTGCAAACATAGGAAAACAAGTTGTTTACTCCAGCAGGCAAGAGGTCATAGAAAATTCAGGGTCTGAGGGTCTGCAGTCCCCAACAGGCAAGGGGTCACAAAAATTCAGGGTCTGGGGGTCTGCAGTCCTCAACATTTGTCTGTCACCAGAAACACCAATGTCAGCAACTCTGGAGAACTTGTGACTCTTATTTGGCTGCCTATATTTGAGCTATTTTCTGTTTCTCAGAAACTTCATCAAACTCCTCACTTAATGAAAGGCTAAAGCTACCTCACCTAGCAGAGGTGAGAAGGATAACACTTCAGCCTTGCCTGTAGCTAGAGCTTCGGTTGTATTCTGCCAATCATAGCAGTTTAGCAATTCAATGTGAGACTTACCTCCAGAAACAGCCTGGTTGTAAAAATCCCTTCTCATGCTCTGCTCCTACTTTACCAACCAACCAAATTTTCAGTGTCTCTCAACCAAGAATTATTTTGGTCCAACGGAGTGTTTAATTTCTTTTCAGTTCAGTTCCCTCTTCTTGTGAATGGAGTTTATTCTTTTGATCCAGAAGGAGATAGCAATACATGCAAAGTGATTGACACAAGGTAGTCAATAAATATTTCCCTCAAACACAAATCTAGCAGCATTTATAACCTCAAATTACAGCATCATGTATGTCCATTGTTGATATTTAAGTGTTTATATGCCACAAGGATCCCTTCAATTCTAACAAGGTCCTATATTATTGGATGCTTTTAACCAGTGTGAGGCCAGAAAGGCTAAAGTAAATAATTCTCCAGGATTGCATGTAGAGTTGCAATCTAGATCCATCAGAGTAGTCTGTATGAAGTGAAGCCAGGACAGGACCAATGAGGAACAACTCATTTATCAAAATTTCCCTTGCACTGGGAATGGAGTGAGCTTGTACTAATCAAAGCTTTTCTTGTGCCGTCAAGATAATAATTCATTTTGGTTTCAAAATTGGGGAAAACTGGTATAAGAAACAGCAGCAGAGTTACTATCTCTTGGTTCCCAGTCTGTCTTATCCCTTGTTAGGGGTCTGGCACTTTAAGGACTTTGCCATTGGGTGGTGGTAAAGAGCCAGGATCACTGAATGGGATTCTAAATGGCTCTTAACTGCTTAAGACTTGCAGTGTGGATTGAGACATGAAACTCATTAACGGCATGGAAAGAAAATCCTTAAACTGACTTAAGCAAAGGAAAGCAATTCATTACACATATAGCAGAGTATCTCACAGCACCCAAGGGCAGTCCACACAGCAACACAAATAAAAATTTATACAGAATACGCATGTGTGCTTTTCTTCACGAATCCCCAGCTGCGTCTATAAAAACCTTTCTAAGTGGATCTTCTCAGGAGTCCTAATTATACAGCCAACCTTTCCATGAACCTTAACCTTAACTGGGCAAAAGAAACTCACCCACGATAGACCCCCTGATGCTGTGCTTTCCTTCTCTCCAAAAGAAATATTCGACTGTTGTGCTGCTGGCCCTCTGCTTGGTTGAGAGATGAACTGTTTTCATCCTGACTCTCCCTGCACTGCCCCCTTCCCATCTTTCCCCACTAACTGTAAAATAGGATAAAGCCTCTTCCACCAGATTCCTCTTTGGTTCATCCCTGAGAAGAAAATCATTCCAATCTATTTCCTCTTCTGTTTAGCAGGGGTTGGGGGCAATTGCTGCAGTATTAATTAATGACGAGACTCTTGGTCCGGTTGCCCTGGCAATGTCCACCAAAGCATCAGAACTCTTTCAACAGAACAGGGCACCAAGTAGTCAATTAACTGCTTTCTTCACACATGTGCGCCGAGTGTACGAAACACCCGCTGTAGAAATGAGCACCCAGGGGATGCTCAGTAAACACCGGCTGACTAACTGTCAGCCTGAGGCCAGAAAGATGATTTCTGAAACCGCACCCTTGAACATCTGACCATATTTAGCTAAGGCTGAGGAGACACTGTACACAAGGAAATAAAAGCCTGTGTGATTTTACAAGAGCCTGAGTTCTTGTAATAGAAATATTCTAGAGAGAGAAAGAGAGAGAGAGCTGAACTAGTACTTTCCAACTATTCACTACCACCACACTCCCCCAAGTCTTCAAAGGTTCACTTTAAACATCAGCCTTGAGGCCAATAAAACAAATGGCTCCTCTACCACAGGCCATTAGGTCAATTCACTCTAGGTCAGCTGTTCCAGTAGTGTTCTTGGCTCTAACTTCAGCAAAGCTGGCTCTTCCACGTTCATCCTCCATTCAAGTTGAAATCACTTGTCCTATTGCCTGCTTGACACTGGTTTCCTCGGTATGTTCTTTTGACCCACTTGTGGTAGCCAAAGCAAAGGAGAGTTTGTTTTTAAAATAAGGACAAATCCCTAGAAAAAAACAGTCAGAGCTCTTGGAAGCAGAAACCAAGGAGCTGGAAAGCAAGAGGCTAGTGTCTGATGAGAATGGCCTTGGAACTCTGCTCCTTCTGTCTTGGGCTGTTTTCCTCTATAGACCAGCTTTGACTTTTCTGTTTCTGCTCTTGTGTTTTAACTTAGCCTTGCTGGGGAGCTGACTGTGGTCCAGGCTCATATTCTGACAAATAATTTTACCTTTCCTCAAAACTCCATCTCCTGATTTCAACAGCAGGGTTTGAGTGGCTCAGTGATTTCAATAGAATGACCTGACTGGCTCAGTGATTTCAATCGAAGGGCCTGATTGGCTTAGCAATTTCAATAGAAAGGCCTGATTGGCTCAGCCTTCCTCAGGAACCTGCTCTAGATGGGATTATGTGGAGAGCCATAGGCAGCTGCGGATTTCAATTCTAGTTGTGTTGGACAATCTCAAATCTGAACTTCGGGCAGCCACCTGAGAAGTGAGACACTAGCACCCCAGACCACGGCTACTATCAGCTTCCATCAGAATCTCTCCCACCTCTTATTCTTAGCAGTTTCTGTCCTTCTATCAATAGGCTTTGTCGTTTTCCACATTTTAGGCACACCCCCGAGTGTTCCCTCAATGTGTTCATCACTTTCTCATCACCTACCCTGGCCGTATCTACCCTTGTGTAATATTGTTAAATCTCAGCATTGAGCAGAGAGTGTATGACCTCAATGCAGAAACTCCATGACCTCCATACTTCCCTGTCTCCTCATTCCATTTACCTAATCACACACTATCACCTCCTTGTTCATTGAGAACCACTTGTCTTCAATGTGCATAGTAACAGAAAACTCTAGAGCCATCTGTTTACTCAAGTCTGTTCCATCAGTAGTCAGTGAAATTTATGTTCTTAGAGAAGTTGGAAGACACCAATGAAGATCACTCACCATAATCAAATAGGAGATGCCCCTTATCCAAGTTAAACCATACCTGGTTCCATGAAATTTTCAGTTCTGACTTAATAACTAGAGACCAACAACTGCTTACCACTGATTCCCAGGGGTTGATGAATTGACGAATCCAGGTGCTTCCTGGATGAGTTCAAAAGCCTGAACTCAAAATCAGTTCCACGCATTCCCCATCGGCTTCCATTCCTTCACCAGGTGTATTCTGAGCACCTAGCATGTGGTCATACCTGCCAAGGAAAAAAAGACCCCGTGTGAAAAAAAACTGAAGAGTCCTTGTTTTTGTAGCAATAAACATGGAGTAGTTACATTGCTGATAGACAATTATAAAGTAAAGAAGGGCAAAGTGGAAAGTGCTTGCAAGGCCATGAAATGAAGAAATATAACCTAGATTTGAGGGCCCAAGAAGGAACTTTATGGAGATGCTTTCTATTACTCAAAATAAAAAACAAAGTTAGTCAGCCAGTGACAGAGGATCGGGGAAGTAATTGTAGGCTTGGGCTAGATCCCAAGAGCACAGAGCAAAACCACTGATATTTCTAAGGGACAACATAGGCAAATACGGGTTAAAGGAAGTGACGTTCCCAGACTCCAAAGCTCAAAGCTTTGGCTATAAAGATGAAAGGAGTTTTCTGGAAGAGGCCAGGAAATAAGGACAGACCAGAGGAGTAGCTAGTATAATAATGACAAACAGGATGAGGGAACTTGGCCAAGGTGGGAGAAGGCAACAGACTTATGAGATACTACTAGAGGGAGGCCAACAGGAGCTGGTAAGCTACAAAAGAGTGCACACGCATACAATGCACACTCAAATGACATAGAAGGCCCCACTGGAGAAGGAGGCAGTGTCTGCTCTAACTAGAGGGTAGTTTCATATAAAGCATGGTGTTTGGACTAGGACTCCCAAAAGACAGGTTTGGGCCTGCTAGAATGAGGGATAGGAAGCTCAGAAATGCCTTAGGAGCATCAGGTCCAATTGTCACTGCACTAATGTAATCTACACAAGGACTGTAATTGCTTAGTGAGAAACAAGATGTAAAAATTAATCAGGCAAGACTGGAAGTATATGGAGGTATTCTCTTGGCATGGGCTTAGGTGTCTCATCTGTGACACCTATCCTGAAGTACGAACAGGAGACTCAATAGAGGTACTACCCTAAAAATGGCCAGGCTCCAAACTCGTCATCTTCATAGCTGAAGATGCAGTTTCTAAGAGCAGAGTCAGGTGACCATAGCATCAATACCGTCCACATAGCTTGTTCAAAATGTCAGGTATCTCTTGGTCATTCATTTAAAGAAAGGCTAAGTCCATTCTTTTTGCTTGTTTGTTTGTTTGTTTGTTTGTTTTTTGAGACAGAGTTTTACTGTGTAATATTCCTGGCTGTCCTGGAACTCACTTTGTAGACCAGGCTAGCCCTAAACTCACTTAGATACACCTGCCTCTGCTTCCCGAATGTTGGGATTAAAGGTGTGAGCCACCACCATCCAATTTTGAGACAATATTTTAAGTGGTCTGAAATTTGCTGACCAAGTGAGGCTAACTGACTAAGAATTCCAAGGTTCCACCTTTTTGTTTGTTTGTTTGTTTGTTTGTTTGTTTGGTTTGGTTTGTTTTTTGAGACAGCAATTTTCTGTGTAACAGCCCTGGCTATCTTGGAACTTACTCTGTAGGTCATGCTGGCCTTGAACTCACTGAGATCTGCCTGCCTCTGCCTTCCGAGTTTTGGGATTAAAGGTTTGTGCCACCACAGCCTGGCACTCCACCTTTTCTCTATCTCCCAGCTCTGGGTTTACAAACACACATGCCACTGTAGTCAGCTTTCTGCATGGTCATTGGGATTGAATTCAGTCCTCATTCTTGCCTGGCAAGTACTTGACTAACTGAACTATCTCCCCAGTACTAAAACATTTTCTACAAAGGAAAAGCAGCAAACAAAAGGTTAGCACTGTTTTTAGTCTTTTTATTGTCATTTGAACACTAATTCCTGCATTAGGCGGTCTCTGGTCCTTCCTGAATCTCAGAGGACACCCAGCAAAGCAAGCGCATTCAGGAGAACCCAGTCTGTAACCCTAGGCAGTTCGAAGGAAGACCATTTCCAGGACTGGAGTGCATTCCGATGATGGAAGAGGCTTAATTCTCTTTTGCTGGGAAAGGCTGGCCAATGAGTCCCAACTGGAGCAGGTGACTGCAGTGGAGGTGAACTGTTTCGTAGTATATTTTCAGGGAGCGATGCATGCAGAGGAAACCGTTCCAAATATATATGTTTTAAATTATCTCTGCAGTAACAAGCTAGGTAGAAGTGTGTGGGTAAACTGATGTATATGCATGAGAACATAATTAAGAACTATAAGACCTGGAAGATTTTCAAGCTCCGCGGCAATTATAAACCATGGAAAAGTATCCTTCCTTGGGGTGTGGGGCTATTATTCAAGCACTTCTGTTTATTACAGGGCTTGGAACTTACACAGCACCCTGTAGAAGTGGAATCAGCAAGAGGAGAGCTATCACAGGCCAATGATGATTGCTGGCTGTGTACTTTTCCAAGCCTTCTTCTTGGATCTCTACACATATTCCTTTCCTATCGCTGCTGTGACAAACTGCTCTGCATTTAGAGGCTGAAGACAGTATTCCTGTTTTCTCTTGTAAATCTGGAGGTCAGAAGTCGAAAAGGAAAGGTCAAAGCTGAAAAGTCTGGAATGTGCCTTCTGAAGGCTCCAGAGAAAAATCTACTTCTTGTCTCTTCCAACTTGCTGACTTCTTTTAAAGTCCTGATTCCACGTTCAAGGTCAAGGGCACATCATCTCCAGTCTCTGCTTCTGCCACAACCCGCTCTGTCCTCTGATCTCTCTCTTCCCTCCTGTGACAACACTTACACTCTGTATGGGACCCTCCCAGATGACCCTGGAGATTTTCTCTACCTCAAGACCCTTCACCTAGTCATGTATCCAGAGTCCTCTTATCCATTTTGAGCCAGGGAATACGACATACACTTCTTTGGAAGATGCTGGTCAGCCTCCCACACTATAGAAACTCTATGAAATAGATGCCTAAGTCCCGTTTTTTCATGAAGACCCTGAGATCCAGAGTGCTTGTTAACTCACCTGTGTTGGGTGACTTCATTCATACATCCCACTCATATTTACTGGATGCTTTCTGTGAGGCAGAGAAAAACAGAGTAGAAAAACAGTCTATTTTAAGGAACTTAGAAGCTAATAGGGAAATTAAAGTGTGTTTAAAATCCATATGCAATATAAATATGTTTGTGTTATAAAGGAATTCGGTATTTAGAAAAGAAAAATAACAGGCGTCACCTTTAGATCTAGGAGAAGGGAGAGAGCAGCTTCTTTGGGAAAGTGGTGATTATGCATAAAGATGCATGGGGAGTCCATAGCCAAAGGGGTGGAGCAATATCACAGACTGGAGGATGAACAAATGCAAATGCCCACAAAGAGGACAGAGTGAGTGGCTGCCAGAAGATCAGCAGGACCAATGTGCAAATATCAGCACTCCTAGGAGCCCTCCTGACTCGATAGGAACCCTCCCTGAACTTGCATCATGCCTCACCCTCATTCCTTCCCACGGGAGACTGACTTTGATACCGAGAGTATTTGGTTCTTCCTTTCTAGACTGAGAATCTTGAGAACTAAGTCTCCCACTCACTGTTCAATTGCTGTGAAGAGACACAGTGACCAAGGCAACTCTACCAAAGGAAAAAAAAGAAAGAAAGAAAGAAAGAAAGAAAGAAAGAAAGAAAGAAAGAAAGAAAGAAAGAAAGAAAGAGAAAAGAAAAAGAAAACTTCAGACTCTTAGTCTTTTTTCGTCGTGGAGGGGAACATTCTCACATGCATAGGGCTAGAGTGACAGCTAAGGGCTTCATCCTGATCCACAGGCCAAGAGAGAAATGACACTGGACCTGACTTAGGCTTTTGAAATCTCAAAACTCACCCTAGGACACACTTCCTCCAACAAGGCCATGCCTCCTGATCCTTCTAATCCTAACAAAGAGTTCCATTCCCTGGTCACTAAGTATTCAAATATATGAGCCTATGGGGAGGGGATGGCTGCATTCTTATTCAATCCACCATACATGGAGACAAAGATTGTCTTTGAGTCTCCAGATCTGCACATCTGGCCCAGAGCCAGTGCTCAAGAAATGCTCACCAAGTACATAGTGAATGATACATCTATCTCCCTCCTGTAACAACACCTTTGTCCAGATGTGATCAGGCTGCAAGGTGGCTACCCCGTAGCTCTGCTGCACAGAGAAAGCTTACACCTGTTACCGTGTAGTGTAGCCATCTTGATCTTCCTCACAATGCCCCTGCGTCTGCCGTTCTCAATCCTGCCCTCCAGCGAGGGAAGTTGATTCCATCCCAGTTGTAGCTGAACTGTTACAACTTGTTAGTCACCTTCTTCTAGAACACAGCATTCCTAGAGTTCCTCGGGCTTTCAGATGTCTGACCTTTTCCCACCGAAACGGCTGCCAAGTGACTCAACAGGGTTCCACAGTAGGCAGTCTAGTAGCTGTCACTGACCTCACCCAATAACCACAAATTCTTCCACATCAGAGTAGAAGATTCCTGGAGTTAAAGCGTGTGCCATTTCAGGGTAAGAACAGTGCAAGAAAGACCAAAACATGACTCCCCCAGCTATGATTTCCCATCTTATTGACATTTGCACACTTACAAGGAGTGACAGACCACCTCCCCAGAACGCCAGCCCCTGTGACACGATGAGATGACTGATGACGCACAGTTTTGTTTCTGTCACATTTTCCTTATCTATAAAATATGAAAAATGAGCTGTGTTCTGAGCTGTTTGGTAATGTTATAGAGCTCAATTTGTAAAAATCAAAGTAGAAAACACGATGGGGAGAGAAGATGGACGGTCCAGGGGAAACCCGGCCCCTCCCCTACTCTGCACCTCTCGTTAATTTCCCACAGGCCCTCGCCCTGCAGAACCATCCAGGTCTCAGGAACAGTAGTCCTCTAGCATCTATGACCATGGATTCTGGATCCCCACAGACACCCAAATTCAAGGATGTTCAAGTCCCTTACATGAAACAGCAAGGCATTTGCGTATGATCTAAATTGGTCCTCCCATATATTTAAAATAATCTGTAGATTGCTTATTATCTCCAATATAATATGAACAGCTGTTACACTACATTGTTTTTGGAATGATGCCGAGATAAAGTCTATATACATTTAGTACAGGTGATTATTACTCAGCAACTTTAGTCTGTGGGGTTATGCATAGGTGGAACCTGTGGATACAGACAGATCTCCCTAGCTTCCTGAACTTCCATTATTCCCTGTTTCTGGTGCTATTTACAGCTGAATCTCAGCCATCCCCTGATTTTCTGATCTCAGCCAATCCTTTTCTCAGCTGTCCCTACTTCCCTACAGCCACCTGATCGCTGTGTGTGGCCAGGTCAGAAGCAGCCGCTCAGCACACAGTCGTCACTTCAGCCTCCGATTCCTGCTTCCTTAGGATCCAGACAGACCATTAATACAGCCTTCCCAGCTGAGGCCTCTACAGGAATCCTTCCCATTTTCGTAAGTTCGGGGCAAGTTTTCTAGAAAGACATCTAAGAATCCTTCTAACCACATATACGTCCTCCTTGCTGAGTACTCACTGAAACAACGCTAAGCAGAATTGTACACCTGAGGGTTTAATTATCTTCCACTTGCTCCATGAAACTTGTTTTCTCAACGAGCTGTGAAACCCTTGAGGACTCTGCCCTCCACACCTCAGCATGGAGGAGCAAAAGGGAACCCAGTCCTTATACGTTACCTGAAAGTATCATAGATCCTCCTGTGCTGGGACTTGCCAGCTCAGATCACAGCTCATCCAGTCAGGACGCACAGGTCCCTCAGACACAGGGGCTGCTGCAGCCCGTGGAGGCCACCCAGGGATGGAGAGGGTAACTAAGCTGATTTACCGGAAGTAAATAACTGTTGTAGTTATGGACGATTATTCTCGACAGGCCAGCACAGAGAAGCCAATTTGCATAACAGACACGGTTATTCATGGGAATGCTTGCGATTTGTCTACCAAAGCAGATTAAGAACCCCAAATTCATTATGTGTATACGCTCACCGCAAACCAAACGCTCATTCTTTTGCTGCTCCGTACTCGACCACACACTGCGCCATCAGCAGGCTGAGCACTGTCAGATCCTGTCTCATGTTTGGAGAGCCCGGGAGAAGGTGGGAGCCTGAAAGAACAAAGTGACAAATCGCACAAAAGTGTAGAAACTATTTAGTGTTTTCATTATTCCAAGGGGTCAAGGTAATCAGTGTCTAGACAGATGAGTGTCTCTTAAAAGTCTGGCGCATCCTGGAGACTGTGATGGGGCTCTATCTCGGAGAGGGATGTTAGGAACAAGAATTCATAAAGAAGCACTGTCTGGTAAATTCTGAAGCACTGGCTTTTCTGTATCTGTCCATCAGACTCGCTGAAGGTGCTTTGGGTGAACTGAAGTAGCATCCTGCATACCCAGGGAACAAATCTCTCTCAAATGCAACCAACATGAACTCATCTGGAAACCCCGGAAATGTGTCAGGCTGTGACAGTGTGATGTGTCAGAGCAGAAGGTGACCCGTAGGACCAAAGAAGCTGTGTTTAGAACCTTCCCTGGCAAGATGGGGTGAACATGAATTATTTCTCTATGAACTCTTATTTGCAACACTTGGTTCCCAACGTGTAGGGCTATGTTGGGAGGTTCTGGAAATTGGGAGGGATGGAGGCTCACTGGAAGAAGTAGGTCTTTCTCTCTCTCCATTTCTTTTCTGTCCAACATGAGGCAAAAATTTCTTTCTTACATCTTCCTGCTACTGCAATATGCTCCCTAAGCATGGGGAGCACCTTAATATGTTCCCTAATCACTGGGAGCACCACCATACACTCCCTAAGCATAGGGAGCATCTCGACATGCTCCCTAAGCACTGGGACCACCGTCACATACTCCCTAAGCATGGGGAGTACCTTGATATGCTCCCTAAACACTGGGAGTACAATGGCATACTCCCTAAGCATGGGGAGCCGCACAGTCACAAACTGAACATCCTGAGACCGTGAGCCATAATAATTATTAATTTTTTTATTTTTTTTTGTTTTTGAGACAAGATTTTTCTGCATAACAGCCCTGGAACTAGCTCTTGTAGACCAGTCTGGCCTTGAACTCACAGAGATCTGCAGGCCTCTGCCTTCTGAATGCTGGTATTAAAGGTGTGCGCCACCACTGCCCAGGAGTCACAATAATTTCTTTCTTCTTTTAAGTCAATATCTTCTAAGGTATTTTGTTCATGGCTAAAGCAAAAGTAACAGACACTATGGGTAATCCTGGTGTAGGATATCACCAATAGAACATAGTCAGCATCCAGGAATCCTTCAAACATGTAAACAACCTACTAATTAATTCATTTAAAAGACTCCACATTTAAAACAGACAGGTTCCTCTGGGGACCACTTGACTTCTGGGTGAGCTCTGAAAGCAAAAGCTTCCGTGAGTAATTCAGGTGCCAAGGTAGAGTAAACAGACAATTCCCCAAGGAAACCTGTTAAATATGGGAAATTAGGGGGTACATATACTCGAAGATAAAGACTTGGGTTTATCTTTAAACTTTTATTTCTTCTAAAGGTGAGTTTTTAGACACCATTTAATTGTTTGCTTACTTAAAAAAATTGTAAGCAGTGGGAAAAAATTTCAATTTCAAAACCTCATGCTCCCCTTGGGCTTAAGCCCCTACATATTATCTGTTGGTTTCAGCTTGAAGAATCTTTTTGAAACCCCCACAAGCACCCAGCAACGTTCAAGGCAATAACTGTTAGATAAAGAAATTCATATATGTGACATTTTCAGAAAAAAAAAAAACAGGTTATGGGAAGCTCTTCGATCGGGCCTCATGGGAAGCCTCATTCCAGATAGGGGACTAGGGATTAACTGCCTAGGAGGAAATCTTCCCCTGAGTAAATCCTGCTGCAGGAGTGACTGGGAGAAAGGCTCTGGGAAGCAGCCACTCAAAATCCAGTCAATATAAAGTGACCCACAAACCTAAACAGCGGGACCTGCCAGGAGAGCACCACGTGTTAACACGAGGAAGGTGATGTCATGACGCACAGCAGCAGATGGATGAGGATGCCTACTGCAACATCTTCCACAGCTGCTCCTTGGTGCTAGTGGAGGGCTGTCCACGGGGATGGGGTCAGTGCTCATCTGCCAACACAAATATACAATCACCAGAAAGGCCCATTCCGCTGTGGGTCAGTCCCCAGGCCGTGAGTCTGCTTAGCTATCTAATGATTTGCTTACTCACCCAGGTGCCCAGAGGCCACTCTTCTAGCAGGTAGATATAAACATGTAGTCATTCTCAGGAGGAGTCCTCCACGAGAGACTGACCGAATTCCTGGCACACATTACACAGGCTTGGTTGGAACCTCGTTCTAGTTTGCTGCCTTTTGCTATGATAGAGAGAGACCATGGCCCAGCCAATTTGAGGAAGGAACAGATTTATTTGGTTCAGTTTACAGGTGACAGTGCATTGAAGGAAGCCAGAGCAGGAGCACAAGGGCTGAGCATGGAGGCAGGAACAGAAGCTGAATCCATGTAGGATGTCTTGCTTGTAGGATTGCTTGCCCTGGCTTGCTTAGCTACCTGTCTTATACAGCCCAGGTCCACCCCTGCAGGGATGGTACCATCCACAGTCCCAGATATATTACTAAGCAAGAAAAATGCCCCACAGACATGCCCACAAACCAGTCTGGTGGGGCCAGTTACTCAATTGGGATTCTCTCCAGACATATCTAGATTTGTGTCAAGTTGACAAAATTTAACCAGCCCCCGTGTAGTTCACCAGAACCTGGTCGTTTCTGGGTATCCTGACCTGGCTATTCCTGACCAGCTGAGCCTGGAACTGTGAAGGTTCCATCTCGCTCCCCATGGACCCTGGCCAGCTTCTCTGCCCCACCTCATCCCTGTCCATTAGTAAGGGTGGAGGTGTTGATGGAAACCAGAAGGCTGTATCCATTCAAACTAGCGTGGTATTGTTTTCAGTCATATAAAGTTGCAAAGAAGAGAGAAGGGATGCTAAAAGAAATGACTAGAAATCTGCTCTCACAGTGGTTCCCACCCTTCCTATTGCTGGGATCCTTAATACGGTTCCTCTAGATGTGGTGACCCCAACCATAAAATTATTTCATTGCTGCTTCATAGCTGGATCTTAACTGTTATGAATCATAATGTAGATATCTGATATGTAGCCCCTGGAAAAGGGTCTTTCAACTCCACCAAAGGAGTCTTGACCCACAGGTTGAGAACCACTGTGCAATAGTCCATTTTGATGAGCAGGATAAGAATCTATCTGTGAAGTAGAGGAAAAGCACCTCAGGTAAAGAATTTAAGAACATGAAGATTCTGGGACTACTATCCAAAGGTTGAAATTCCTCAGTGTGTGTGTGTGTGTGTGTATGTGTGTACATGGGTGTGTGCATGGGGTGTGTGTGTGTGTACTGAAATGATCTGACGCGAGCAAGAAGAGAACGCATGAAGTGCACACAGGCCTGAGAATGGTGTACAGAGAGAGAACAAAGATGGTGCTTCCAGCTTTTCTGTGTGCCACATGCACACAGGGGGAAGACGTGACTATGTCACACGGTGATGACACAGATGACGGGTGACCCACACACGCTCCCAAGGGTTTTAGTTGAATCACACATGGAGGTAATCATGCATGCATGCACGTGGGTCATGCAGGACCCTATGTTCCCAAGGGTCCGTTCACATACGCCTGCCTTTAGGACCCGGAAGTACAGCCTTATGGGTACCATCCACCTTGTTTTTTGAAGCCAAGTCCCTTAAGAACCTGGAGCATGTAGTTAAGCAAGCTGCATCGGTCCCTCCTCCACCGCACCACCATTGCAGACGTGTGGTACCAGGCCTCACAGACTCTGGGAGAGGCAACGCGTGTCTGCATGCTCATATGGCAAGCACTTTTTCTACCGAGCCTCACTCTCTGCCCTGTCCTCTATTTTTTGAGAGTGGAGACACTTATTTGACAGGTTTAAGTGGCCATGCTTAGCTCTGCCCTCCCTCCTCCTAGGGTCAGCAGCAGCAATCCATACCAGTTCTGCTCTGCTTCTCTGAGTTACTCCTCCTCCCTTCCCCTCCCTCAGCCTCTCCTCGGGCCTGGTATTTTGTGCTTGATTGGGTTTAGCCTTACCAAGACCCTTTTGTTAGCAGATCTAATGTGACGTGCTCCAGTCTGGTCTCGATCACAAATAAAAATGACATTTGGATTTAATACTTTATTTTCCAATTATTAAGCATTCAGACAAGGAAATGATAAGCTATTTCTTGGTGATTGTGAAACAGGTTTGGTGAAAATACCCCAGGGTTTGAAACCAGAACCCCAATGGCTGGAATGTTTGTTTGGTTGGTTTGGTTTGGTTTTCCAGACAGAGTTTCTCTGTGTAACAGCTCTGGTTGTCCTGGAGCTTGCTTTGTAGAACAGGATGGCCTCAGACTCGGAGATCCTCCTGCCTCTACCTCCAGAGTGCTGGAATTAAAGGCATGCACCACCATGCCCAGACAATGTCTGGATTTTTATTCTTTTACTTTCCAGTACGTGAGACCTGGAGGGACTGTGGTATCCAAACTGTCTTATTAATAGGTCTAAGATGTCGTTTCCTTTCTCCTGTATTGATATTTATGTTGACAATGCAAATCAATGGTGGGTAAAACTGTTGGGGCCTTAATACAAATCAAGACAATTGCACCAGACCCAGCTTCTAGCCACTGTGTGTCTTACTGCCATACGCTTGCAGTAGAAGAAGGGAAAAAAAGTCTATTTCGTTTAAGAATGTCTCCGATGAAGCAGTAAAAATGATTAATTTTATTAAATCTCAACCCTTGAATACAAGTCCTTTCAATATTTTTCTGTGGGGGAATTACACTTTATAAAGTGAGCCATTTAATATGAGAATGTGTCTGGTAGGATGCCTCCCATGAATAGCTGTCCCTTGGTACCCTCAGGCAGATTTCCAGCAAGTTCTGCAGCAAGGTACCACAGTGACTTGTCTGCTGCTTGGGAACCATCGTGGTGACCTCTCCACTAAGTCTGGACCACTCTGGGTGGAAGAAAGGAAATACTCCTTGGTCATGGGATAGTGATGCCCCTTACAAATGCCATCAAACATGTCTTTCTTACAACCTAAACTCTCAAAACTCTAATGTTCTCTAATGTTCTCACTTAGAATCATTATGTTAAACCTCCCCATTCAATGTCCTATATGGTGGTTTCTTTCTCCCAGCTGGTACCTCCCATTAAAGTGGAGATGGTTTCCTCCAAAATATAAGAGGTTCTAGACCTCTCCTGTGTCCAACAGTCCCCCAAATGTCCAGTGGAATTAAACCAACGATTCTCAACCTTTCTAGTGCTGCGACCCTTTAAAGCAGTTCCTCATGTTGTGGTCACCCCCGACCATAAAATTAGTTCTGTTGCTGCTTCATCACTGTAATTTTGCTACTGAAATGATTGTAATGTAAATATCTGATACACCATTCCGGGGTGGGGGGTTGTGACCCACAGGTTCAGAACCACTGGATTATACCCGAGCAAAGGTGGTTTTTAAAGAACTCGCTCAGATTCCTGGCTTTTGAACTGGGTGAGAAAGGGTGGCAGCACCTTGCTTTGTTGCTTGAATGTCCCACTTATTTCAATGGAGGAATCCGCTGTGCCACCTTCTGCTTTCTTCTTCTCACACAATGGACAGAACCAGAATACCTTTCTAGCTGAGCCTGGAAGAGCCACAGCCAAGCAGCTACTTAGAAACCAATTGGTCCGCTTCCTCTTCCTTCTCTTTTCCTCCCTAGGGTCACTCTTGACTGCGAGTGGCCAGGAGAGGAAAGCATGGGCTGGAGGAGGCTGCCTCTAGGGCTATGCTCAGACAGCCTTTGCCCTGCCACTTTTCAATACTTTTAAAACATTATCTATAGCCGAGTGGTGGTGGTGCATGCCTTTAAATCCCAGCACTCAGAGAGGCGGAGATAGGTGGATCTCTATGAGTTTGAGGCCAGCCTGGTCTACAAGTGAGTTCCAGGATAGCCAGAGATACACAGAGAAACCCTGTCTGAAAACGAAACAAGCAACAACAACAACAACAACAAAAACCCACCTATTACATATAATTAGAATGTCTGGGTCTCTGATGTGTGGGATGTGTGACCATATGATAGGGAAGATTGCAGACTGCAGACTTGTTTGAAAAGATGTCCATCAAATCCCTCTGGAGCCCAACATCCTTGAAGACACAGAGCAAGAGTAAATCACAAGCACCTGTCTCTTCCTACAGGTCGCTTGACTCCCTGAACTTCTCATTTCTCTGTCTGCCAACATTTCTTCTACTAGAACAATGTTTTCAAGACTCTGTATCATATGCTGGCCGAGCCACTTGTCATTACAGTCACTTGTGCTCCTGGTGAGTCCTCCCATCTGAATTCACTTTCTCGTGCTCTTCCTTCTTCCCCAAAGCATCGTTCTTTCTCTGGGCCTGCCTTTAGCTCACAAAGAAAGTTGTTCAACACCCCCAAAGCTGATCTAAGAACCCCAGATGGATTCCATCTGCTAGTCTGCGATGACTTTCTTACACTTCCCCTTAGCCAGGCTACATGCCTCTAAAAAAACCTAGTCTTCTATCCCTACATGCTGGGATCTAGACTTGTACCCATGTGCCTGTTTAAAAATAAAGCAAATATATTGCCATATGATATAATTATGTGGTATATAATTATTATGTATAATTACATATAGCATATACATGTATATATGTAGGTATGTACAGGGTGGGGCAAATTGGAAAGAGGAAAGATTTCCAGTCTTACTCATATTTGGCATGATTTGATGGTGTCTACTGTTATTTGAGCCTAAGTAATCAATACGCAAATTATCTGCGTGACTTGCTTAAGTGACACTCTGATATTGACCTTTTGTAGATGACACATAGAGCATCAAGAGAATAAGAGGCTTTGAACGCTTGTGGACTATGAGTCAGGCTAGCAGAAAAAGGATGTAAGTCTGCTGAGCACCCGTGAACTCACCTCCTTGCCTTTAGGACCAGACTTGTGGGTGAAGGGTCCCCAAGAAGCTATCCATAGCATGTGGTCAGGAGCTCAGTTTTCTGGCTGGGAGATGGTCAACCTTGAGGAAGGATAGCATAGGGGACTGAGAATCAGCATGTCTGTCGTCTTCAGCTCCCCACAGATATGGAACTACATCTCAGGAGCCAAGCTAAAGAGTTAAAGCTAAAGGTTCTACTGCTCCAGCTCTGGCTCCCCTCCCCTACCTAGCCCAGCTGTCCTCCCACAGGAAATTATCCAGCTGTCATGGAAGCCTCCAGATCTACCAGCAGAGAGCTGTCCCAGTCACCCAAGGGAAGGGCTCATGGTAAGTGGCTCAGATCGCATAGATATTCAAATCGTAATGAAAAGCAAGGGTAACGAGATGTGGGAGACCCTCTTTCAGTACCGTGAGAGTGAGAGGGGAGAAGAAGCATCCACGGATCCTAGGGTATATGATACTTCCATGCCTGGCGACGGATCCTAGGGTATATGATACTTCCATGCCTGGCGA
>NW_004949124.1:1870633-1872115 GCF_000317375.1 Microtus ochrogaster | reverse complement strand
ACGGATCCTAGGGTATATGATACTTCCATGCCTGGCGACGGATCCTAGGGTATATGATACTTCCATGCCTGGCGAGGCATGATACTCCAGCTGCTGGCGAGGTAATGTGCACGGAGTTGAGGTTTGCCCCGGGGTCCTAATGATAGAGGGTCCCTGGAGGCCAATCACATATATACTGCATTAAAAAGACAAAGGTCAAGTACAACTGGCTGCAGTTCAGTTTCTCCACTAGTCTCCTGAAGGTCTTGGCTATTCATCTACATTTCTAAAGTCTCACATGGAAGACACCATTGGGGGCATCACCATGAAGGCCAATTGAATGAGTGTCTCCTGCATCTTGTACATTGTTGCTGTATCCTGAATATTTGGTGCGTCTTGCGCCTCATGTATATTTAGTGTGAGTCATGAATATACAATGCCTGTTCTGTTCCTTCATCCTTTCCTATCTGCGTTCACACATGTGTGCTTCCCTCTCTTCCAGCCATTGGTTTCTGCACTGTGCACTAACTAGCCTCCTTATTTGCTTATCTCAGGGAGAGAAGCTAATAGCCTTTGTGAAGGTATCTATGTTATTCCAGGTCCACCAGACAGTCACTTCCAGCCCAGGTAGAAATTACAGAGGTCTTCCGCCCTCCCTATCCTACTGTTCCACTCTTGTGAAGCAGGAGACAGCATCCCAACTCAGAAGTCTAGTACCCTAAGACTCAAACGTTAAATGATTTCACTAAGGTCACAGCCACAAACTCAGTGGCGGCATAAGAGGCACAAGCATGAGTCTGGTCAACGTGTTTCCTGTTTCACCAGCCTAATCCTAGATCATTTTTATCCTCTGGGGACCCCAACTTTCATAAGAACTCACAGGATTCAAAACTCCTAGCCTCTGAGTTGGGTCATAGCTGACAAGATAATCGCCTCTGGAAGTCTGAGTATCAATCTTGTATATACACACATGCACAAATGCACATGTTCATACGTACATGCGCACACACATACACACGTGTACAAATGCTTCACACTTCACAGAAAGGAGTCGCTTCCATGAACAGGCCCAAGTAGCCAGCTTGAGAACATTTTCAAGCCATCCTGCCAGCCCAGCTTCATGGTCTTTAGTTCATGTAGGAGACAGCAGGAGGTTATTCTGAGCTCAGTCCCCTCTGGTCCAGCCAAGGGACAATGACAACATGAGAAAAGGCTTCTGCACCTGGAAACTACTGCAGTTCTCTCAGCATGAGCCCTCAGCCAGGGCACTCTCAACACTGTATGCCCATCCGTCCTCCTTTGTCAAGTAATCTAAGAGCCAGAAAAGGAAAGTTCTTCAAAGTCAACCGAACAAGCTGCTCCGGGGAAGCTGGCAGCAGCACAGGACAAGAGCACTTGCTAGTTCCCAGGTCAGTTATGCCACCACATGACCCAAGTCTGCTTTTCCAACTGTATGCAAGACCAGGTGAACCAATGAAACAGCGCTGACGCTGAGCCTTTCAG
>NW_004949124.1:1870065-1870533 GCF_000317375.1 Microtus ochrogaster | reverse complement strand
GGTCAGTTATGCCACCACATGACCCAAGTCTGCTTTTCCAACTGTATGCAAGACCAGGTGAACCAATGAAACAGCGCTGACGCTGAGCCTTTCAGACTATACCCATGCTGCTGTTCCTATTCCTGCTGCTGCTGTTTCTGCTGTTCCTGCTGCTGCTGTTCCTGCTGCTGCTGTTTCTGCTGCTCCTGCTGCTGCTGTTCCTGCTGTTCCTGCTGCTGCTGTTCCTGCTGCTCCTGTTGTTCCTGCTGCTCCTGCTCCTGCTGTTCCTGCTGTTACTGCTTCTGCTGCTCCTCCGGCTACTGCTCCTGCTGCTCCTGCTGCTGCTGCTGCTGCTGCTACTGCTGTTCCTACTGCTGCTGTTCCTGCTCCTGCTACTCCTGCTGCTGCTCCTCCTGCTACTGTTCCTACTGCTCCTGCTACTCCTGCTGCTGCTCCTCCTGCTGCTGTTCCTGCTGCTCCTGCTGCTGC
>NW_004949124.1:1835622-1869498 GCF_000317375.1 Microtus ochrogaster | reverse complement strand
GTGGGGAGTGGGATCAGGGAGATTAGGGTAAAGAAGTAGGTACCTAGAATCAACACAAATGAGAAGCATTTATAAAAATGCTATAAAGAAAAATGTTATTGTACTTGTTAGTTAAAAATCAAATAAAAATAAAATGATAGGATTCACCCGAATGTCTTTAAATAACTTATTAAAATCATAAACTCTAAATGTGCGCTCAGCACTCCAGTCCACCCTGGGACTCAAGGTGGATATGTGCAAAATGAGTAACTCGCTGTTTTCTCTGTTCCAGAAACAAATACCGGCTCTCCATCACTGCTCATCAAGTAAAACCCAAACAGGAGAAAAGAGTCAAGGCGGGGAAAGTGAGTCTAGTTAGGCTCCCCAGCTTATTAACTAGCTTCCCCCAATCAGCTCTGCTGGAGTTACCACTGCCTAGCCCACAGGCGTCAAAGAACCCTTGTGTGTGGACAGCGCGCCATCTAGTGTTAGCAGCGAACCTGGCTCATGCCACAACCGGGAGGAAGGTGCCCTCCTGCAGAGAAATGATGGCCTCACAGTTAGGTGCCATTTGCTTGAACTGTTGACAGACGTGTCTTCCTGACTTAACAGGAGCTCCATGAGGTCAGCATTCCTGTCACCACTTCACTGACAAGGCTGAGAGCTCCAGAATGGTTGAGTTGTTTGAGCAAAGCGTCTTCAATTGCAAGCAAGGCAGAGATTTGCCTCAGCTCACCCTGCTGACACCCTGCCTTTGCTGCCGGTCAGGGGGTCTCTCAGCAGCAGCAGAGCTCATGGCCAACGCCTCTAAGCCAACTGCTCTCTGGGGCCCTGTCCCCATTACTTCCAGAATGTCATTTTCCCTTAGTCACTGTCTCTTTCCCTCAAGACTCAGTGTCATTGTCCAGCAATGTCTTCCATAGTTCTCTGAGTATTCATGGGTCATCCCACTTGTCAGTCATCTCAAGAGATGACTTTAGTTAGCTCTCATCCATCAGAGAGAGAGAGAGTTCTGTGTCTTTAGTGCCTAACCTGGTTCCTACCCTGGTGTCTGACCTATTGGGGACACTTGGTAGGTAAATGTCTTCAAGTGGACAGCTGGCTAGCTGGACCAGGGAGGAGATGAACAGATACTGCCCAAAGTGTTCTCATCATTCTAGGGCCAAGAGAACACCACATGCTAATCAGCCAAGCCCACAAGCAGCCAGTCAAGACAGAGAACCCTCAATCACACCAGAAGTCCCAGGGGATCAGCTGAGCTCCAGGCCACACTTCTTGCCAGGCCATTATTAAGTCACAACTCATTCTTGGAGCAACTGTTCATCAGTTCTGAGTCTCCCAGATTTACTGAGTCGATTATCCCAAAAACTTCTGGTTGGCAGGCTAAGGCTCTGATGGATGTACACACTGTGTCTAAAGCAGGGGAAGCAGGGGTAAGCAGAAAGTAAAGTCTTTCTTTTTGACTCAAAAGCTATTTTTACACGGAGACCGATGCTTCTCAGAAGTCCCTGGAGCTGAGTGTCTGCATGAAGACTGGGGTGGTCCCCCAAGACCACACACATGAGAGGACTTGATATGTTCAGAGAGGGTGTGTGGTGGAAGAAAATACAATTCTAGACCTTGGGTATTTCAGGGTCACTCTCGAGGCAAAAAAAAATAATAATAATAATAATAGTCATAAAATATTTGCACTGCCTAAGGGGGGAAATTAGAACCTCATTTATTGAGTGTCTACAGTTTGCTGGCATTACTTAATCTTTATAATGACCCGGTGATGTGGGCGTTCTGGGGTGCATTTTGCAGACTAATAAACCAAGATACATGCATGCAGCTAGTCTATCTTTTCATAGGCACTCCTTGCTCCAGTCTTGCTAGATTTTGTGTTCCTCTCTACTTAGGACACTAGAGAAGAGACCTCACTTGGAACCTGAGGCTAAAGACCCCAGTAGACTTTGACTCCAGATCTCAATGAGAACTAGGCACCCAGCAATTCTCCTCCCTGAAGGCAGATAGAGCTGGCCCGCTTTCAGCTACCCAAAGCCCACTGCATCTTCCTTCTTTTTCCCCCCATTATAAATACATACATTTCACTGTAGAAACACCCTGGAGGCTAAGATCATTTCTCTAGCCCAGCACAGTGACAGCAGGAAGGCCGTGCTAGTTACATTCAGTGGCTGACTGCCCTGCTCTGAGCCTCATCTGAAATCTGGAAGGTTCTTTTTGACGACTGAATTTTTATACAAGACGGAAAAGAAGAAGGGGGTTACTTTCTTTGTGAGAGTCACTTGCTTCCTTTGAGAGTTTGACAGTAGAGAGTGGGGCACACTTTGGTATACTCTGTGTGAGTGACACCTCCAGACAACCCGATCCCTGGGTTCCCTGACCCGCTCTGCTTTGCTGGGTAATTGGAATCTTGCCTTTCCTCAGCTATGTTTCTATCATTCATGTTCATGGCTAATCTTTAGTGTCTAGCTATGTAGAACTCTGACCTTCACCCTGACCTCTGTCCACCCTACCTGGCCCAGGTCTCTGCTGGTCTTGTGTCCTAGAACAACAAAAGCAAAGGGAGGGAGACTAAGAAAGACTGGTGGTGGCCTCACCCTCTGATATCCAGCGTTCGATTTGGAAGGAGATTGAGGGCATCATGGGAGGCCAGCAAGGCACAGGCCATCTTGGAGTTGCCCCAGTGACGTGTGGACTTGGGGGAATAAAGGCAATGGTTAAGAATGTGGGCCATGAGAAGTCAGCCAGGGCTCTCTCAGACTAGTTAACTTGATATAAAACCATCTGCATCAAACATTCGCCTGCACATTGCCATCTAAATGTCACAAATAGGAAAATGATATCTCCACCACTTCAGTTCCCTAAAACTATATTTGTGGACCAAGCCAGTGGCATCAAGACCTATATTACTGGTGGAAGGGGGAGGACTGAAAGAGATGGCTGGAAACGGGGAGCTTTTCAGGGTCAGGTAGATGCCTGATGCAAGGGAAACTCCCACAAATCTACAAAGATGATCCCAGCTAAAACTCCTAGCAGCCATGGATGTGTAGCCTGAACTTGCCATCTGTTGTCATCAGATTGGTGACTACCCCAATTGTCGTCAGAGAGCCTTCACACAGTAGCGGATGGAAACAGATGCAGAGACCCACAGCCAAACATAAGACCGAGCTGGGAGAGTCCTGCTGAAGAGAGGGGGGAAGGATCGTAGGAACCAGAGGAGTCAAGGACATCACAAGAAAACCCAGAGAAACAACTGACCTGGGCTCATAGGGGTCCGTGGAGCCTGAACTGACAACCAGGGAGCCTGTATGGGACTGACCTAAGCCCTTTCCAATATGTGGCAGTTGTGTGGCTTGGTCTATTGATGGGACTCCTAACAATGGGAGCAGGGGCTCCCCCTAATGCTTTGGCTGGCTCTTGGGAACCTATTCCTCATACTGGATTGGCTTGCCCAGCCTAAATACAAGGGGAGGTGCTTAGTCTTGCTGCAACTTGATATGCCATGCTTAGTTGATACCTGTGGCAGGCCTGTCTCTTTCTACACAGAAACAGAAGAAGAGTGAGTTGAGGAGCAGAGGGGAACGGGGGAGGGACTGGAGGAGAAGAGGAAGGATAAACTGCAGTTGGCATGTAAAACAAATAGATTAATTTTTAAAAAGACATATTACAATGGTAGAATAGAATGGCAAAGATAATAATAAATCGGTGAACATAAAAATTGTTCAAAAATTATAAATATGGAGGCTAGAGAGTCAGCCCAGTGGTTAAGAGGCTGTTCTCTCAGAGTGGTTCAGTCAGTTCCAAGTCCCTCCATGGGGATTCACAATTGTCTATAACTTCGGTCATAGGAGATGTGTGCCCTCTTCTGCCCTCCGCAGACACCAGGTGCACACGTGATGCACAGACACACAGGCAGAACACCTACAGACAGAAAATAAATAGAATTTAAATCTATAAATATGTGATTATCCTTTGTAATAATCAGCAACATCTCATGTGTTGCCACTTTAAGTAAGGCAAAGCATTTTATATTTTACCATCTGCCACACTTTAAGGCTGTGTTTCTCAGCCTTCCTGATGCTGTTGCTATTTTCTAACTGTAATTTTGCTACTGTTATAAATCATAATGTAAATATCTGATATGCAGGATATCTAATATGCAAACCCCAAATCGGTCATGACCCAAAGGTTGAGAACCACTGCTGTAAGGTCTTTTCCTGTACAGATATCTAGGGGTATTGCATTTCTTCTTTAGACCTTGAGGCCAAATCTATTATAGATGTGATGATATTTTGGTATATGTAAGGTCACTTAGGTTGTGTTAGGTTTTAAGGAAGGAAAAGAGAGGAGAGAAGAGGAGGAAGAGGGGAAGAGGAGAAGGAGGAGGAGGGAATGGAATCACTCCTTGTGCAAAGCATTTATTAGCCCTAACCATGGGCAGGGTGCTAAATTTCAGTCCCACAAAGACAAAACAGGACTTAGGCTATGGGATAAGGACCACTCTTTCTCTGGGTAGTGGGGTGGCTCTTGCTTAATTAATGATCCATATGACATGCAGTGGTTTGCTGAAATCCCAGGTTTCAGAGGGCTGGGTGCGTGATTGCACTGCACGCAGCCCTCTCTGCTTAGGATCTGTTGGAGGTCCTTGGTTCCCTGGCAGCTTGACCAGCTGTGAACGTGAGGCAGAAAGGCTGAGACCATCACTCTGGAATCAGCATGCTTAGGCTATACCAGTTTATATATCTTCCCATGACAAGGTTATGGCTTGAAATGATAGTTGGACTTACATTCAAAGCAATTTTTACTGCCAAGCAAAGGCAGAGAGATGCAAAAAGAAACCTTCCTCGATGAGCTGGTGATTGCTGATGCTGGAAAGCTGGGCTTTGCAAGAAAGGGCTACTCTTAGGCCATATGCAGAGTTCTGCAGGAGGGCAGATAGAACTCCAGCCTTCTCGGCAGTTCAGGTACTCATCAGCCCCAGGGGAAAGTCAAGGATATTAAGTTCAGACCTGCCTCACTTGAGCCTCGCCCTCCACTCCTGGGGAATCATGCAGGCAGAACACTAATGAATGGTTTAGCCAGAGGGACCAGGGCACCTGGCAGTGTGTATAAATCAACCTGAAATGTAATCAACCTGGGCTTCTCACAGTGCCTATGAATGATGACAGCCAAGCTATCACTGGTTCTACATGCAACCCTCAATGAGTTTCCCCGGCATGAACTCTATTTGGTATGCTCACGCAGGCTCTGTGCCGCTGTGCAAATCAACTGGGTAGTAGAAATCCACTAAAACATAGTCTATGTGTTTGTGCATATGGGTCCATTGATCTGATAGCTTTATGTGGGAGCACTTTAGAGAAATTAGACCATTGCACCAAAACGACAGTGCCAATGATAAAGATATTGATGACACTACCGATGGTGTCACAGAAAGCTTGCCGAGTGAATTCCAACAAGGTGGCTGCCATGTTGTTCTGACTTGGAATGCTTTAATGGTCTCATTATTGAGTTAGAGATGATCGAAACTGGGGAGGATCTTAGAGACCACCAGTTCAAGCCCACTCACTTCACATCTGCGGTAGCAGAGAGGCCATGCTTTAACATTATTTATCCAGATGTACGGCTTCAGCCTGCATCTTGGATCTCAGTCCAGTTTTCCTGCGACAGCACATCACTTTGCAGGAGGCTGTTCAAGCTGTGGACTCACCTGCCAGGTGTCAGACACACCTTATCCTCTTTTAGTTTAGAGCCACCACTGTAGGAATGCCTGGGATCAGAGGATGCGTGTGCCGTTGGGCATCTTGGGAAGAACTCAGAAGAGTCTGTCCGTTGTCTTTCCAGCTGAATTCTACCCTCACAGTGAACCCTGGGACAACCAAGGGAACACATATTAAAGGTCTCTGCACCTTGGAAAAACATTCCAGGAAAATGGACATTTGAGATCAGGGAAGCAATATGAGCTTTCACAGGATTCTTTGGAAGTAACTCATTTTAGTTAGGGTTTCTACTGCCGTGACAAAACACCACGACCAAAGAGCAAGTTGGGAGGGAAGGGTTTATGTGGCTTACACTTCCATATCACTGTTAATCATCAAAGGAAGTCAGGACAGGAACTCAAGCAGGGCAGGAACCTGGAGGCAGGAGCTGATGCAGAGGCCATGAAGGGTGCTGCTGAGTGGCTTGCTTAGCCTGCTTTCTTATAGAACTCAGGACCACCAACCCAGGCCCTCTCCCATCAATCAAGAATAAAGAAAATACTCTACAGCCCAATGTTATGGAGGCATTTTCTCTATTGAATCTCCTTCCTCTCAGGTGACTACAGTTTGGGTCAAGTTGATATAAATATAGCCAGCACACAACTTAATCAGGAAATGTTGCATGAAACAGGAAAGGGACCAGGGCGTTCAATCCAGAGCCCAAGCTCCTTGAAGGGAGCATCACCTTGCATACACACAGCATATAGCAGGAGACTGATAACAAGTGAAGTTTGAGCAGCCAGGGAAAAGGACCAGTATCTGCATGAGTTTGTCTTCTAAACATATTACACTGCATGTTCACAAGCATGTGTCAGGTGCCTACTTTGTGCCAAGCACTGGATGTGACTCAGGAAATGGTCACACACACAAGGAAGGATACAGAGCTTGCACATGGGAGAAGGCTAAGCCAGCCCTTCAGTGAGGTGAACTTCTCACCTGTGTATCCTGTCTTATCCGACCTTGATTTTGAGACTCATCTTGTCTAGGTTCCTTTTGTCCTCTGTACCCTCACCAAGACTCCATGTCTGTTCCACTTTGGGTCTTTCCTCATCCAGATTCTTCCTGGCTGGCTCATTCTTCTCTTTGAGGTTCCATCTTAAGGTCTCCCAGCAAACCTTCAGGTAGCACTTCATAGACTTGTTCTTCTGATACTGCCTATGCAGGAGTCCATGGCTGAACATGGGTCCTGACCAATGTGTCCCTACCCTGTAACCTGCAGAGTGAAATGAAACAGGGAGGTTCTCTTTCCACGTGCTGAGATAGGCTTGGCCACGTGACTTGCTCTAGATGACACAATGGGCTGCAAGGCAAGGCGGACCAGATCAGTGCTCAGGTCTCAGTGGCCTTATGTGTATAGTCTAACTTTCTTGGCTTTCTGTCATTGACCTTAGAAAGGTTAACGTGGTCAGAGTTTCCTCAACTAGGAAACCCAGCAAAGCCCCCAGATGCATGAGCAAGCTAGCTGAGACACACTGATTCCCAGTTGTGTGGCTCCAGAAATAGAAAACCCTTTCTTTTGAGCTGCTGACACCTGGTGGCTTTGTCACATGGCGTTATTATGATCAGAGATATTGAATAGACTGGGTCAGTCTCCTGTCCCTTCATAAGGACTGGCTACAAAGTGATGTTCATACATGAAGGGTGAATATGTCCTAAGTCCAAAACCAGATAGAGTGAAGAAGGGCTTCAAGAATGCCTGAGCTTGCAGTGGTCACCTCTCCACAAGGTGATGTGAGCCCACCCCTTGGAAAGTCTTATCTCTGTCTACAAGACATGGCATCCCTTGGTCATCTTCTGCTAAGCTTTGGAAGACACAAGTGAAAGCAAGTCAGAAAGGCTCACAGCTAACTTGTGCATCTGTGTTAGAAGCATTAGGCACTAGGTCCTCCCACTTACCTCCTCTCTGTAAGCATATCTGTATTGAAACATGCAAGGAAAACCCATTCCACCACTCCCACGTAACCGTACTTAGTATAAGTGAGTTCTGAAACCTTTGCCTCAGGATCAGTGGTTCTCAACCTTCCTAATGCTGCAACCCTCTAACACAGTTCTTCATGCTGTGCTGACCTCCATAACATTATTTTCATTGCTTCTTTATAACTGTAATTTCGCTACTGTTATGACTCATAATGTAAATATCTGACAGTCAGGCTGTCTGATGTGTGACTCCCAGATTGAGAACCACTGCTCTACAGAGCAAAGCAGGAGATGGCTTAGTGTGGACAGATGTAGCCAAGTCGTACAAACACGTGACCAGTGATCCCCAGAGTCCTCCCAGCCAGCTGTTTCCAGGCTGCTACCTCTCCTCCTTGAGTCTGAATGAGAGACTTGTAGACTACTCTGAGGCACACAGGAAGTCTCTCCTGCCTGCACACACAATGTCAAGAGGAGAAACTGGTAAAATGAACCCAGAATCAGGGCCTGGCATAGTGGAGGGACATCAGCTGACAGATAAGTCGCCAAGCACGGCTCCTGCATTGACTGCAGATTGCTATCCTAAGTCCTATGACTTTTGCACTCACATGCACACCTATATGAGGCCGCTTAAATCTTCCCTCCACTGCAGAGACCTAGAGCTCCATAGCACTGGAGCTTGCTTTGTTTTAAACAGGGCTCGCTTCAATGCTGCTACTCAATCAATACATTTTTATCTCCATCGCCCTCCGCTTCCCTATTGCAACCCTAGTGACAGCATCTTTTAATCAAGGAGCTCACTACCCTCCAAAGCAGCAGTCAGTATGTTTAGTAACTAAAAGCATCTGCCTGGAGTCTCAATTTAAACCCCAGTCAAGTGCCTTGACTTCTCTGGGTTTCAATTTCTTCCTCCACGAAGTGAGTATTATAACAGCGTGCTGCTGAAGATTAAATGGTGGCCTGGATGTGACAACCTCCGATAAATGTTCACAGAATTATAGTGATCATAACAATCGAAGATTCTATTACTCACAGATCCACATCTCTAGGCCCCAGGCAGTAACATTCCTCATTAGTCATAGGAGAAGGCCACATAGCTCCCTCCTCCCTGCCTGACGAGGGTGTAATTCATCCCCACTCAAGCCTGGAAGCCCAGTGTCCTCCATGCCCACCCTTCTCTCTCATGGTGTTCACAGGCATGTCCAGTACAGGTATCTTGGCTCAATGTGGCCCTGTACATAGAAAACATGCAAAGAACCCAGAGCAAACACTAAGGAAGCCAGGCATGGCCAATCAACAGGAGTCAACGCTGTGAAAAGATTGCTGGTGGCGTGAGAATGAGGCAGAAGGCCTAGGACCCCATCTCTTTCCATTTCCCACAGATTCTATAACAGGGGAGAGGTCTCCTGACACACAGGAAGTCTACCCGTGGGTAAATGTGTTAAAACATTAGTCGCCCTTTGAAGTGGCTCCAGCTTTGTGTCTCAGGAGATTAGTGGGAATACATGATGGCTGAAAGACTAGGAAGAGTCCAGTTTCTGAAGAACTTTAAATAGGCTAAACAGTTTGGATCTCCACCAGAGGTAAAGGGGACGAGCCTTTAAAAGCTTTCCATAAAGATGTGTTTTGATCAGATACGTGTTTTAGAAATCTGGGAGGCCATTGCAACAGACTGTCTGAGTTTGGGAAGGAGGGAAGGGTAGAGAAGACATGGCCAGTGGTCAGGTCTACGGGGCCAAGCGGGGAGGATTATCTTATGTAATTGTGCAGAACTGTCATTTGGAGACCATTCACCAAAGGAATGTGGCAGACTTATTCTCACCCTATAGAGCATCCGTGGCTTGGAGAGGCCTTGGGTTCGTGGATACTCACATTGTATGTGTTATGCTGGTAAGAGGTTAACAGCCAGAGGTGCCAGTAATTTCACTCTCAGTGGACCATCTACATAGCAGTGTGTAATTCGATAATGGCACCAATCAAGCACTGATATTCCAATCTGGCTCCCCATCTCCTCACTGCCCAGGCCAGCCAACAGCTCCCCTGTCCTTAGTAGGAAACGATGGGATGAGCCAGAGCACAGGAGCTCTGGCAAAGGGACAATAATGGAGATGGCCACAAAACTGATCATTTCCAGCCAGGTGCGGTGACACACACCATTAACCCCAGCTCTAGGAAGTCAGAAGCAGGTGGATCCCTGAGGTCAGCCTGGAAGACAGCAAATTCCAAGCCAGCCAAAGCTATGTAGTGAGACCCTGTCTCAAAAAAGAAAGAAATCATCATTTCTACTTAATAATGCAAGGTGTTTGATATGCTAGCTTGATGTGATCTAAGTTAAAACCATTATTATTGCTTTTAAAAACCAATATATGTGCAGAGTTGAGCCCAAAGGCTAAGGCTGCCACTTAGTCTATTTTTTTTAAGTTATTAAACTTAACAGTTGGCCTTGTAGAGCATGTCTGAATCCATGGACATTCAAGAAACTAGGACAAAATTCTATTGCACACTGCCTCTGAACCTCCACCCCTGTGCTGCAACACTCACACACTTTATATGGGTTACTTCGTGGATGCCTCGTAGGCAAGGTAGACTGTTGTGGAATATTAGTTTAAGATGAGTTACATTCATTTATGTTGGGGAATAATTGTTTAATAATGCAAAGATGTGTTGCATTGTTTTTTATTGCATTTACTCAACTCTGTAAATTTGTGTTCCTTTGCCTGTCTAAAACACCTGATTGGTCTAATAAAGAGTTAAATGGCCAGTAGTTAGGCAGGAGAGAGAAATAGGTGGGGCTGCCAGGCAGAGAGAATAAATAGGAGAAGAAAAGGAAGAGCAAGAAGAAAGGAGGAGGAGAATTCCAGGGACCTGCCACCCAGCCACACAATCAGCCATGAAGTAAGAAGGAAAGAAAGGTAAATAGAATAGAGAAGGTAAAAGCCCAGAGGCAAAAAGTAGATGGGATAACCTAAATTAAATAAAGATGTCAAGAAATAAGTCAAACTAAGGCCAGGCATTCATAAACAAAAATAATCTTCATGTATTTATTGGGTGGCAGGCTAACCAAGTTACTACAGTAGACATTGGCTCCCCCACATTCTAGAGGATGAAAAGATCCTCTAAGAAGCTATGATCTAATCCATGTTCATACAGCTGGCAATAAAGCTAAGACCTGTTCCCATGCTTGTATGCTTAGCCACCATCCTGTACTATATCCAAGCATCTCCAAAGACAGTGCTGTTTCTACAACTCTCAGATGTAGCTTTGACTGACCTGGAATTTTCTATGTCTAAACTCTTGGATCCTTTCTGTAGTGTAAATCATAAGACTTTGATGAAACTGCCCCCTTGAAAAAGCAGAGCATTTGCTAGGAAAAACTCAGAGCTGAGCACCAGAGTAACACCAGAGTTCCTGGCATGACTTAAACTCCCCTGAGCTCTTGTTTTCTGGTCTATAAATGGGAGCGCTGACACCCAGGCACTTGGCGAGGACCCCAAAGCTCTTAGGAACCTGGAGAGTGGACACTAACCAGCACTCTGAGGCTGCCTCATCCTCGCCCTCAGGAAACATAAGCATTGCTATCAATAGCCAACCTCCATCACTGTGGATGACAGGGTTGGAACCCAGCAAGCTCTGTGTGTTATCCATCACAAGCACCTCTTGTCACCCGTGTTCATTCTTGTAGCATGCCTTCAGCAAATACTTTCCTCTCTTCTCACAGCCTCAGATGAGCAACAGAAAGTGCAAAGAAGCCCAATGGTTTACAAAGATTATACAACTAGGAAGGGCTGAGCCTGGGATTCAAACCCAGACAGGCATTTCAGAGCGAGACTCTCCACGGAGAGCCTACACTGGCTCACAAACATAAAAAGATAAGCACAGTGGGGCCAGGATCTCCCTGACAGGCTGTGAGACTGCAAGAGAGGCCATGTGCTCCCAGACCTGCAAAGGAGTGGAAGAAGTCGCATGAGGCACTAGCCCAAAGTTTTTCTTTGTCTGAATAAGAAGGTGCCATGTTGTCCACGTCAGGGCCAGCAGAGGTTCTAGTGACACCAGCTGTGTGATAGGAAGAAGGAAGAGAGCTCACTGAAGAGTCTGGGCCTCGCAGATGGCTCCTGACCTCAGTGTGACATTCAGCACGGGTTGAACTTTGCGTGAAAGGGGACAGATGAAGGCATGCCATGTGACATATTTCACAATCGAACAGTGATACGAAGCAGCTGGTTTCAGGTCCTTTCAAACAAGGATTTTTCTCTTGGGTTTCTTGACAGTTTTCTCGGGTGAAGATAGGTGTACACATTTTTAGGGGATGGACAGCTCCAATTAAGAGAAATGTCTTTTCTTTTTTAAAAAATTAAATTTTATATTTTAGTTAACAACACTGTAATGTTTAATCCAATTTTATTTTGAGAGTTGTATAAGCCTTGGCACCATATCAACCAAAGATAATGTCTAGACAGGGCTTCAAGTAGCCACATCTGGGCTTGGAAAACCTATGGTTTGTTGAGATCCTCAGGAACTTCTAGCCACAGTTCCCATGTTGAGTTCCTTACAACCAACCACTTTCCAGGGAGGACTACATTAGGTCTAACGTGAGGTGCACAGTTCCAGCAACAAGAAATGCCCTCTGTTATTTCCAAAGGAATTTCCTGAAATATCTGCCCACTGGGCTAGTTCTGCCTCCACAAATGTCTAAAATGACAGTTGTCTCCTCCTGTATCTCTTACCTTCCTCCTGAACACCTAAACACATCTCCAGCTTCCCCTCAGATGACCTACTGTCTAAACCCCTATCTGGATTATCTTTTGTGGCTTGATGGATATGCACCAAGACTCAATACAACCCTCAAAATGCAATTTGATGGAACGGTCCAGTGGCTTTTCAGTCAGATCACATTCCAACAGAGAAGTTCTTCAGAGAAAATTTTTTGTGATCAACAGATTGAGGATAATTTGTAGACTATTTTTTCCCATCTACTGAGCACCTTGACCAACACTGAAATTTTGTGTGGCATAGATTTCCAAAGCACCATTGACCATAAAATGTCATTCTTTCCATTTCAGGAAATATTAAAACCTCACAGAATACAATTTCACAAACAAAGACTAAGTGCCTTCACTAAACGTGGCCCGAATGCATATTATCTTGTTTGGCAGCAGCTTGAAACCCTTTGTTCACGTTACACTGTAGGTCGACTGCATCAACTGGGTATCTTCTGCATGAAGTGCCATGGAAACGGGGCACACACTGTAGGTCGACTGTATCAACTGGGTATCTTCTGCATGAAGTGCCGTAGAAATGGGGTGCATCCTGCCAAAGACTCGTGCAACAAATTAAAACAAATAACACAATGGCAGCGTGTTTGGTCAGCCTGACTGCATTCCGTCTCCTTAGTTTGGGCACAGCTTGTTGGAAACATTTTAGATTTTGACTCTAGGTTCTGTATTGTTGAGTCTTCAAAGCTCTGTGCTATCTGCACATCCAATAAACCTATGTTTCATGTCGTTTTCCAAACCATTTATGAAAACTGGGGGAATCAAGGTCAAGATGTGGGGGTTTTCCTCTATATATCAAAGGTCTTCTATCCTGGCTCTTTTACTCATGATTGATTTGGGTTTTAGATGTCATCCGGAGGACTGGGAAGATGGCTCAGTAGGGTAAAGTGCTTACTGAGTGACAAGGATGAGGATATGAATTCAGGTATCCAGCACACATGTAAAAATATGGGTGTGGCAATAATAGCGAAATAATGCCAGCACTTGGTGAAGGAGACAGACACAGGGAGCTTGATGGACAGTCAGGCTAGCCAATCAGCATGCTTCAAGTTCTATAAGAAATGTGGTCTCAAATGAAAGGTGGGGAGAACAGAGAAAGACACATCCTAACATCGTCCTCAGGACTGTGATGGACAAGGGGACAGAACCAAAGTGTGTGAGGGACAGAAAGAAGGAAGGTGAGAGGGGACCCCCTCTCCCCGCTACTCCAATCCCCACAGCACTGAAAGGGGCATATTCTGAGAAGAGCTCTCCACCAGATGTCTCTCTGGAAAGAGTAAGGCCCTTCACCCTCATCCCTTACTCTTTCTACTTTGCTATCCTATCCACACTAGATTTACGGTTTGGCCCCTGCTGTAGCCCATTTTCCCAGCAAAGATCAGCCAAGACTTCATGTCCGGTGAGTACCTGCTGCCTATATAAGTAAATGTGTTTACTTACAGAGAGCACGCCTAAGATTTAGGGGCTTCCACATTTTAAAAAGCACAAAATTTCCCTGTCTCAAAAAAAAAAAAAAGTACAAAACTTGATGGGGCTTCAGTTGCTGGGGAAATGTAAGTAGAAGAGGATGCCAGAGTCAAGGCCACTTTATCCACTTCATACCACACCCAAAGGCCCAAAGGGAGTCTGCAACCAGACTATCTTTCAGCTGTCAGATCGCAAATAACAACACAGAAACTTCTTATTAACTATGAAAGCTCAGCCTTTACCTTTAGGCTTGTCTCAACTAGCCCTTATAACTTAAATTAGCCCATTTATATTCATCTATGTTCTGCCATATGGCATTAACCTCTCTTCCATCTTCACCTCCTGCTTCCTGGCTGACGACTCCACCTTTCTTTCTTCCAGAGGTCTGTCTGTCTGGAAGTCCCACCTTATACTTCCTGCCTAGTTATTGGCCGTTAAGTTTTTATTATACCAGTTACTGCCGTACATCTTCCCACAGTGTACAAATATCCCACAACAGGAGTCAACTCACTCTGCTGTAGAGGAAACAAACCAGCCCAGCCCCCACGCTCTCTCTGTGTCTTCTCTCTGCAAATTCTCAGAGTCTTGCTTTCCGTCCTTACCAGGCAGGCTTCAGTGGAGAGAGTCTGAGATCAGGATGCAATTACTATTTTTCAGTTCTGCTCTTCAGGAGGGCTACTCCAGTGCCTCAGTATCTTTGTTCCTAAGAACAAACAAACAAACCCACTAAGTACCTAGGACGGCTGATCTTGACTGTCAGCTTGAGGACATGTCATTTGGGACATGGGCACCTTAGGCTACCTGTGGGGAATCATTTTAACTAAGCTAATGGATGAGGAAAGATCTTCCCAAGATGGGCGATACCATTCCTTGGCCAGGGGTCCTGGATGGTATAAAATGGAGAAAGTGAGCTAAGCCCTGCATGTATCATCACTCCCTGCTCCCTGACTGTGGGTGTAATGTGGCCCAAACTCCTGCCTCTGTAACTTCCCTGCAATGATGGCCCACATCTTCAACCTGTGAGCCAAATACACTCTTCCTTCCTCAAGTCGTTATTGTTGTTGTTGCTGTTGTGCTGTTGTTGGTTTTTTGGGGGGTCAGGGAATTTTAACACAACAGCAAGAAGAATAACTAAGACACAATCTTTTGCCTTAGTATCATCACTTTCACTTCATAGGTGGAAAAGCTGGTATTTAAATGTCTGTGGCTCCTGGTGTGAACTGGAAAAAACACCCCTCTGGAAGGATGTAGATTCAGACAGCTTGAGAGAGAGGAACCTCTGTCTGAACTATGGACACAGCACAAGGCCAGATCCCTTGCCTCTGCTAATGCCACAAGTACGAGGCACAAACTATACTGACTTGGGCAGAGGCCCCGCCTTTTCCACATCCGAATCTGTGAGACCCAGCTCCTGGCTCACCTCCTAGTGCCTTCATCCAGCTGCTACCCCCACTTCTCTTTTTCCATTACTTCTCCACATGGTGTCTAACCTCTTTTTCCTCCTCCAGGCTCAACTGGTCTAGGGTCAGGTAACAGAAGACCAGAAACACAAAATATGACTTCCCAGTGACTTCCAGGAAAAGAAGAGAGAACAGCACTGAGGCGGTTAAGATCATGCCTGGTCATGAAGACCAACGGAAGGGAAAACCAGAAGTGGACTCCCTACCTCTCCCAGACCCCTTCCATCCTCCAGACTGTGCTGACCTTGGACTCCTGAGGGTAGAGCTGGCCAGTCAATGTGAAGGTCCAAGCCAGGAAGTGGAGCCGTGGAAAGCCCCACCAATGGCCTGAAAGCACACTTGTCCAGTGACTGATAGAAGAAAGTGGTCTTGTTTCTTTGGCAACAGTAATATCAGTGAAACTGAGTTTTCATAATGATGCAATTTGTTGGTAATAATTGCATGAAATTAGTTCTCAATCTTTCTTTGATCTCTGTTTTCTAAGGCCTGCTATATAAGCTGGGGCTTGGTTTACTTATCAATGGGGTGGAAGTAATAGGATTTAAGGACTCTAGAGTTCAATGAAGGACTCCAAAAAAAAAAAAAAATGACAGGCCATGACCTGGAGAGGTGAACCAGAGACTCAGGGAGAACAGCTGAACCTGAGGGAGATTAGGATGCCACAGACTTATGCTGGAAGCCAAGATTCTGGGTTTTGTGTGTGAAAGAATAGGATTTCCCTATACCAGCCACCTACCATACAGGACTAAAAACAGGACAAAACATAAGGAACACTTTTCAAACATTGAACAGTGATCAACATGATATGATGGCTGAGAGGGTTAGGACAAAGGGGGTGAGCCCTTGAACCACCTCAGGTTCTCCCTGAAGAAAAGAAATTCCTCACTAGTGATGGAAGAAGTGGAATCTAGGAAGAGCCCGCTAGTCTTGCCCGGTGGAGGGGACAGAATCTGGAGGTCAAGGAAGCCAGGGCAGCTCAAACCTGCTAGGAGAAATGCCTGAATATGGGGGATTCTTGAGAAAGATGCTCTGGAAAACCTCTCAGAACCCTCTCCGAAAACCTTTGCTATTGTTGTGGATCGTAATGTAAATATCTGATAGTCAATCCCCCAGAGAAGTTGCAACCCACAGGTGGGAAAGCCACTGCTTTAAAGGCATGGGATGAGGTTCCACACTCAAGAACAAGTACAATGTGTAGCTCCCAATTGGTGACTAGTCAGACCAAGAAGTCAACATGTGATCCAGGAGCAAAACTGGTCAGTAGGAATAAGAGAGATGCTTAAATTAGCATAGCAGCATATTAAAAGAGCCACTACCAATGTGCTCCACCTCCTCAAAAATGTATAGGAAAGTATTGATGTGATAAGATGTGGAAGAGATCCTCAAATGAAATCTTAAAGATCCATTTGAAATGAAAAATATACTGGCTGAGAATTACAGCTTTTCCTTATAGAAAAAACCTGTTCATCTCACGTCATCTTTACCATATCTCTGGCTCACAAAGTTATAAAACTTGACTAAGAGAGTACCAAAACTATAATTTGATCTACCATCTCTTTCTAATATCAGTAGCTATTCTCCCATTAAATGAGTCACCGCCAACAATGACATGATATTTTGGTAGCACTTTAAAAATTATTTCTTCAGTGACATTTTTCATACAGATGAAGTTCCTCTGAAAATTCAGTTAACGCATAACACAATACAGCAATATCATCATCAGTAAAATTCAGCCTGTTTCCTGACCTTTTCTCATCTATAAAGATAAGCAAGGGGAGGGCTGGAGGGAGGAAAGGGAAAGGGGGGATGATGAAATTATAATTTCAAAAATTAAGTGAAATATTATTTTAAAGGATCACATTGGAGATGAACAAATGTCTCAGCAGTCAAGAGCACTGGCTGTTCTTGAGGAGGGCCTTGATCAGGCTCCCATTATCCGTGTGATACGTGTGATAGCCTGCAACTCTCTATAACTCCAGTTCCAAGGGATCCAATGCCCTGTGATGGCCTCTGTGGAGACTGTATGCATGTGGTGCACATATATACATATACATGCAGGCAAGACACTCAGGCACATAAAATAAAAATGAATAAACCTCCAAAAAATGATCAAGTGATAGTACACATGAGGATATGCATGTATATTCAAAAATTAAACAAGTGTATGAATCTTTATAAAAACAGGCCAGATGACTCCTACGCTGTGACTTCCTTTCTACCAGTGTAGAAAGTCCTTAGCCAGTGTAAAACCCACGTACCTTTCAGACTGCCTGTAGGCAGAAACAATGTGCTTACAGGCATCTAATCAGAATGCCTAGAGGCCATCAAATGTAACCAGAGAGTAGGGACTAATCCACCATTGTCTGTATCTGACTCAACAAGCCCTGAACTGTGTCAGAGATAAAACCCTGGAATAAAGTAACCTACAAAGACCTCAGGCAAGCCAGGCATGCTGCCTTACCTCAAGCAATTCACTTAATCCAAGCATCGTTCCTCTATTAGTAAAGTGGGGACACAATTATCTTCTTCAAAATAGTGCTGTTGGGAGATTGCATGAGATAATAAATGTTCAAAGGATCGAGCACAGAGCTGGCAAACCCTTAATAAACATTAACTTTAATTGTTCTAAATAAATAGAAATATTTATTTAAATAAATATTTAAATAAATAAAAAGAAAGTGGTCTTCGAAGCATGAAGCTGCTTGTAAGTGTGAGAGATTGAGCCTCAGTCCTGGAGCTTTCTGATCAGTCTCAAATGAAGCGCGTATTTAATTACATATGAAAATTGTACCTCCATTGTGGCCTTCACTTGTTTTGCAAGCAATCCAGAAATTCACCTGGATTATTGTTTTTCTTTCCACATGCCCTCTGGGTGTTCCAGAGCACAACTATGCCTGTAGTGATAAGATAAGAACTGATTTAGGTTGCTGGGTTAAAGTAAATTTGCCAGATGATTGGGTGAGACTCAGACCCAAAGGTGACACCAGTCGAAAATCAAGGACCTGGAGTAATTTGGTAGAGGAGAAAGTAAGGCTTAGAACACATACACTAACCCCTCTGCGGCTAATTCTCAGCCTATGGTAGTAGACTAAACAGTGGATCCCCAGAGGTGTCTGCCCAGAACCTATGTCCAGGACCCAATTTTGACAAAGAAATTTTGCAAATGTAATGAGGCTAGAGTCTAGAGATGAGAAATCACCCCATGTTATGATCTTATATGCAAAAACCAGGGCTGTTAAAGAAGAGAAGGATAGACCACACCAAAGGCCTTGTGAAGACAGTCAGTCTGGCACTGAATAGCCCAAGACAAGGGACTGGAACCATGAGAAAGTGCAAGAGGCAGGCTCCCTCCCAGACCCTTGAAGGGGAGGGGTGCCCTGCAGACACACCTTGATTTCAGACTTCCGGTCTTCTGACAGTCTGAACACAGAACTCTTATTTTGATTCACTCAGCTTATCCTCATTTGCTATGGCAGCCTCGAAAGAGAACACAGTTACTCAGAGAAGGGCTGCAAGATTAAGGGAACTAACTATCCCAGACTCCCTGTTAGACAGAGAATTTAGAACATGGGGACCACTGTGGAGTTAGTCAAATCACTATGAAAATAAGCTACATGTGCACAGCACATAAGCAACAAGCTAACTGCAAGTGGCCTGCAAGAGACTTGAAGCCCAAGGAGAGATAATGGGAGGATGCTCTGGAGTAGGCTGCTCTGGGAGGATGCTCTAGAATAGACCACTCTGGGAGGATGCTGTGGAGTAGGCTGCTCTGGGGGGATGCTCTGGAATAGGCCGCTCAGGGAGGATGCTGTGGAGTAGGCTGCTCTGGGAGGGTGCTCTGGAGTAGGCTGCTCTGGGAGGGTGCTCTGGAGTAGGCTGCTCTGGGAGGATGCTCTAGAATAGACCACTCTGGGAGGATGCTGTGGAGTAGGCTGCTCTGGGAGGGTGCTCTGGAGTAGGCTGCTCGGGGGGAGGGGGCGGTGCTCTGGAGTAGGCTGCTGGGGGGGGGATGCTCTGGAGTAGGCCGCTCAGGGGGCTGCCAAAACCTCTCTAAGACTCATCCATCTTTTATCACCAAGGTCCTTCTGCAGAATGTCTGCTTTGCCTCCTCTCCCTTCCCAGGTCTGGGTTATCTGCACACTTAAGTTCAAGCTCTTTGTAGACAGGATCCATTATGCTTCTTATTCTACTCTGTGCTTAACAAAAGAGCCTGAGAGACTTTTGGATGGGAGTGTGTGAGCAAGAAGTAACAATATGCAATAGAAGAACCAGGCCCTGAGGATGCCAAAGGCGGCCCAGAGTCAAGTGATAGGCACATGGGACCAATGCCAACTGACTGAGTTCTGGTCCTCGGGAAGAGGTAGGATGGCATAGTTTGGAATAGTGAAGATGGACTAGAAGGACATTTTGCTCTAGAGTTTGTTTCTGAGTTACTGAGATGCCCTTCCTCTACTTTAATAGATCTGGAGGATTACCAGAAACTTTATCCCCACCTCAATACCACCCCAAGACTGGGGGCAGGTACTAACCTTCACCAAGATGAGCTAAGGCTTAATGAGAAGCCCCAGGAAAGAAGGGTGAAACAGAGAGGCAAAGGGGTCTCCCACTTTCTAAACTCCTGAGAGAGGACAGGGATTACCATCCTCAGGCCCATATTCTTAGCATCCTTTCCTTCTAGAGAGACACAGAGGAGTCCTGATATATCCTGTGCTGTGTGCAGCCACGAGAGACCACAAACAGACTTAGCTGACGGAGGGGCTTCTGGAGATGGAGTAGAAGAAAATCAAAGAGAATCATGGTGTGGTATGTCAGTCTTCAAGGTCTTTACCACCCATAATCTCATTTTCCTTCTCAACACCAAGTGTGCATGCTGTGACTACATCCTTCATTTTACAGAGGAAAAACCTCAAATTCAGGTGTTAAGTCAAGAATAGTCAAGGCAGAGCTAATCTAAATTTTGCACTTCCATGAGCTCCTTTAGTGTTTAATTGGATGTGTAAGATCCTGCATGTTGATGCTTAATACCTGTTGCCTTCCTTCACTATAGACAGTCTGTATTTCACAGCTGTCTTACCTGTCCCGAGGACCCACATCTGCTGCCATGGTTTGAGCATCAGGACTCTGGATGCGGGACTAGGCAGAGGTCCTGGAGTCTGCAAAGAGGTGACAGCAGTATATGGAGGAGATGGGAGCAGAGAGGGGGATGCTTGTTACTGCCTAGTCCACTCTCACCCCTGAATGGCTCTGACAGTCAGTGAGGGTTCTGAATGTCCTTAAGGTTGTCAGAAGCTTCTGCCAGATTGGTGGTCATTGTTACCCCTTTCTGGGAAGCCTATCAGAATGCCAGACATATTCTCAAATGTTGTATCTTCAAAGGAACAAGAGAGCCTGATCAGAGAAGAAATAAACACAGACAGAAGGCAGGAGGTATTTATACTATAAGTAGGGTGGCCTAAATTAGTGAGCTCTTTTCTTGATTTTTCTTTGGATATATTTTTGTTACTATGTCCTTCTATTTAAGAATCAGGATATATATGTATACACACACACACACACACACACACACACAGAGAGAGAGAGAGAGAGAGAGAGAGAGAGAGAGAGAGAGAGAGAGAGAGAGAGAGAGAGATAGATCTCATATGTGTGGAAAAGCAAACTTTCTAAAAGATGGGGGCACCACTACGTAAAAGAGCTTGATCTCTCAGTATCTCATTTCATAAACCTTGCCTAATTCCACATTCCTCCCTCAACATTGAGAGAGGAAAAGAGAAGAGAAGGAGAATTTTTGGTGGTCATCTTAGTTGGCCTTTTTAAGTAAGGCTACCCAAAACAAGCCCTTGTAGGTAGAAACAAACAATCAAAAACAACATTCTCCAGCATCATCTACAGGCAGATTGTCATCTACTAACACAGGAGCCTGTTTCCCAGAGAGCCATAACTAGACGGAGAGCATGCACACTGGAGAGTAAGAACACTACGGGAGAAGCTGCAGTTCTGAGGCACAGAAATGGCTCCTCCAATGCTCTCCTTCCTATGGTCCCATCTAGGATGGGACACCAGAAAGACACTCAGACAGAACTGCAAGATGCCAGCACGCTGCTCAGGGAAACTCCCTGATCTTGGGGGAACTCAGCTCAAGATGTCCTCTTGCAAAGTCCCAGTTTACAAAGCGGCCGAGAATCAGCAGTTGACAGTAGCTGCATCAATCTACTGTGTGGTGCGCATTGAGGTGTCGGCCACTGAGGACTTCTTTTGTACAAGGAACATCTGGCCCCAGTCGCTGTCATCTCTGGATTGACAGACTGGTTTTGAAGGAACAAATTATATATGAGGAGGAGAAGGAGTCAGAGGGGTCAGATCAAGGATGAAGAGCACCTGCCCACTAGGCTGGAATCGAAACTGAACACCAACAACTGAGCCATATTCCTGGACCAGCTCTAGGTTTCCTAAGTGCCCCATCTCCAAGAATTTGGACCCAAACACAGACAACTTTTTCTGAATTCCACCTTCACAGATTTCCATTCTTGCCCATTCAAGATCTATACCCTATGCTTGTGCCTCACATGATGACCCATTTACTCCAAAATAAAATTGAGCAGACAAGTTTCCTTGGGTCCTATTCTGGAGGTCTATTGGTGCCTGGCAAATGACTTACTGTGGCTACTGAAATAGAGTAAGCTTATTTTCCCAGAATAAGATTTAGACACGTAAATTGGTTCTCCAGACTACCTGGTTACTTAGTCAAGGTGTAGCATCCTCAAGCCTCCCACAAATACCAGTTTTCATGAACCCTCAGCAAACGACAGAGCAGGTCATGATGGAGTTTAGGGTTTGCTGCTGAGTGTCCTTTTGTGGCTCATCTATCCCTTTCACACTTAGGATTTCTGGGTCTCCTATTTACCAAAATGCGTTCTGACTGTGCCAAGCTCGTAGATGGCCTGGTGTGTGTCTGCAGATACTTTGAGAACTTACCTACGTCTCCCTGGCTCAGGTGCAGCTTTTCCATCTTGGCAGAATAGAATGACAATCACAATGCAGCTTCTTTAGGGACAGGCAGATTATCATTGTGACAAACCAAAACAAGAAGCAAAACAACAAACAAAACATCCATTTCTACAGAGATCATGTTTCCCATATACTCAACCTGAACTTATATTTAAAGCCAGCATCATTTCAGAAACATGGTGCATAGCTGTGTGCATTTTATATCTCATTTCTTTCTACGGCTCTCAGGTAAGTCAGAACCTGGGAGAACTCTGTATAGATATTGAGAAATACCAGAAAAGTCTTTCTTTAAAGTTTCTGATAAAAATGAAAATATAGGCTGGGCATAGTGGTATTCAAGGCCAGCCTGATCCACACAGTAAGTTCTAGGACGGCCAAAGCTACACAGTGATACCCTGTCTCAAAACAAACAAAAAACAAAACACTCTTTTTTTATGGGGGACAACTTAGGTTTTTTCCCTAAGTGTCTTCTGTTGAAGGAGCTGCAGGCCGCATTCCTGCCACCCGGCTCCTGGCCGCCAGCTAGCTTATGCCCCGAAATAATTACACAGAAACTGTATTCTTTTGAACACTACCTGGCCCATTAGTTCCAGCCTCTTATTAGCTGGCTCTTACATATTGATCTAACCCATTTCTAATAATCTGTGTAGCCCACGAGGTGGCTTACCAGGGAAGATCTTAACCTGTGTCTGTGTTGGGTGGGAGAATCATGGCGACTGCCTGACTCAGCTTTCTTTCTCCCAGAATTCTGTTCTGTCTACTCCGCCTACCTAATTTTCTGTCCTATCAGGGCCAAGGCAGTTTCTTTATTTAACCAATGAAATTAACAGAAGACTCTCCCCCATCAGTCTTCTTCTTGGTGAGGTGAGCACCTCACCACTCCTAGTCTCTGATACAAAACCTCCTTGACTTTCTATGCTGAGATGGGGGCCGCAGGGGCCCGTGGCTATGGTCTTGTCACCAGCAAACACTAAATAACTCTATCTTTGTATAGACATAGTCCCTCAGGATTTAGGCGTATGACAATTTCTGTCAGCAGATTCCAAGATCTTTAGCTAAAGCCGAGTCTCGGCTGCCGTGTAGTTTGAGCCCCTTGTGGGTTTTGCACGCAGTTGGGATTCACAGCTCTGCCCTTCAAGTGGTGACAATAATTACTGAGGAGGGACAGAAAACAGAACCCACAATTCACATTAACTTCACCATGTCCCTAACATGTTCCTGAAGTCTCTTGGATAAGATCTGGGGAAGGTGGACTGCATTTTGAGTCAGACATTGTCTCTGAAAGGAATTGTTGCTGTATTGAGCACAATTATAACTACTTCTGTACAGCGATTAATAACTTCTTAATTTACATGTCTCACGAGCCTGGTTGATATGGGGCGGGGTGTTAGAGGTACATTAAAATTTGTTCCCGGCAGATGGAATTGACTATGACTCACAGTTTCTTGCCATGTCTACTGAAGACACTCTGGACCTCAGTATATTTCAGCTGCAGCTGCCGTGTGTGTTTCTGGGAGGGCCTAAGGGAGCTGCTTCTTAGACATCAGGCCTTCACCATCTGGGAAATGGGAATGTGGGAACTTACTGACCAGTTTGCCTCTCCCAAAGATCACAAATTCTATGACTGGTGCAGTGTTGCAAGGTTGCTCTTTCTCTTGTTCCTTGAGGTACACAACTGCCCACAGGGTGCTGATGCTCTTTTGTGTGCTGGTGAGGTGAGAAGTGGTTTGTGTCCCTCCGGGCAGCTTCAAGAATGGATCAGTTCCTGGGAAGGCCAAGGCAGACTTAGAGAAGGTTGACCCCCACACTGTACTGTCTGTCTGCTTGCCAGAGAGAATAGAGCTCCTGCGAGAAAGATGATCCAGTCAAGTTCTTTCGCTCAAACCCCCTTGCCTCTTCTCCCTCCATAGCAATCTAGTAAGCACTAGTCAGTTTGGTAGAGCTCAGAGTCCTGTTGGGTGAAGGGGCGTAAACTACCGGCAATTAGAATTAACCAGACTAGCTTTAATATAAAATATTCAGCTTTAATAAAGGGAAGAAGAGGAGCTTACGAAACCAGGGTTCCAGAGGAGCACAGGAAAACAAAGAGGAAGTGGGGAGCGTACCCGCAAGATATACCTGTATTCTTTGGCTGTAGGGGAACACACCCCCAGGACAGAATGTGATTGGTTGAGCTTCCCCATCAGTTGGGAGACTTGTAGTCTTTCTACCCTAGCTTTTATCTGCTTCAGAAAGATGGAGGCAGAGATGTAGAGTAGATGGTGTCTTTGGATGGTCTCTGCTGCTCCTGAAACAAAGAGTGGAGAGTTGGATCACCCGCTTCCTGAGGCAAAGGGATAGGAAGTGAGGAGATAAACGTTCAAATGTAGGAAAGGCTGGATGGGCGTTCTGGGTTCTTGTCTCAGAAAATAAGGTCCTTGAATACCCACTCAAGTCCTAGGGACCCAGTGGTGGGCAGGGATGGGGGTGGGAGGTCTGGAACCTTATAGCAAAAGCTTAGACAACGAGAGGAGTCTCTTTTTCCTCAGAGCTGGTCCTAGATTCTCGCGGCCACAAAGTTATAGGACTAGTTCTGCTTAGTAGGACATCAGGGAATAGAAGCCAGAAAAGAAGCTCACTCATTTGGGCTCAGAGTCAAAGTGTCTGCCAAGGGCATGTAATGGTCTTGTCCCTCCTCACAAGGTTTGCCAGTTCTGACAAGTCCAGTGGTGCCTGTTTAACTTTCCTCCCACTTTTCTACAGTGGAACAGCTGTCTTGGGATCATTAGTTCAAAAGCCGGATGTTATAAGAAACCTGGATCTTGCCGAGCTGTAGTGGCACAGGCCTTTATTCCCAGCACTCAGGAGGCAGAGGCAGGCGGATCTCTGTGAGTTCGAGGCCAGCCTGGCCTAAAAGAGCTAATTCCAGGACAAGCTCCAAGGTACAAAGAAACCCTGTCTCAAAAAAAAAAGAAAGAAAAAGCAAGGAAGGAAGGAAGGAAGGAAGGAAGGAAGGAAGGAAGGAAAAAAGAAAGAAACCTGGATCTTTTTTTGTTTTGTTTTGTTTTGTTTTGTTTTTCGAGACAGGATTTCTCTGTGGCTTTGGAGCCTGTCCTGGAACTAGCTCTTGTAGACCAGGCTGGTCTCAAACTCACAGAGATCCGCCTGCCTCTGCCTCCTGAGTGCTAGGATTAAAGGCTTGCGCCACCACCGCCCGGCTAAAAAACCTGGATCTTAATGGCTTTGATGATCAAACCCATCAACTGTGTACCTCTGTTGTGACATGCCATGGAGGAAGAGTGAACTGTCTACTAATTTAAGTCCCTGTGGTTTCCAGAGGTCCCTGAAATGTTCTTCTGTCCAAAGACAGACACAATGACACGTAGAATTCAACAGGAACTCTTAGGGTGAAGTGGATCCCTCTTGTGGAACCTAGTCAGGAGTTTCGTTCAGGGTCTCCCCAAGCCAAGCAGGGCCCAGCAATCCCAGTGTTCTAGCACTCCCCTAGATATTCTGCACCGACTTTGGTACAGCTGCACATGAATAAGTCAATGTTTTCATCACTCTATTTGCCTTATGGCGCACTTATAATAGAAAAACCAAAGCTAGGAGAGGCCTCAGAAGTCATCTAATATAATATTTTTCAAAATAAGAGCAGGATTCTTTCATCATATGGAATCCTACAGAGATACAAGGATGGAATCTTGAGTCTAAGGGTCAGATGACAGCCCCCTTTTTGAAAAGTTTCTCGCTTTATTGTTTAAAACCCACCAATTTTACCAAGTCCTCTTGTTTTGAGGGGTTAAAAGTAAAACCTACTCATCCATGCACTCACTAAAATAGTTATTTGAGACTTGCTGTCTGCTGGGCTTCATCAGGCATTTCACCGCAGGGAGCCCTCGACCTCTCAGCTCTTACACTGTATGGGGATATAAAAGGATACTCTCTGACACCACAAAGAGCTATTGTGTCTGATCCAGATCCTCGGGTCATCACAGCGCTCAGGCTGCCATGCCTGCATCTGCTTGACCCAGTTCAGATCCTGGTGCAGGATGAGCGCGCCTACTGTGAAAAGCAGACAAACTCATCCAAGTGTGACACCCGTTTGTGGCTGCAGGCGTGACCCGGGGGTCCCCTCCACTTGTCAAATCTTGTCTGTCTTCCACACTCTAACCTGAACACCCAGGAAGCCTTCCCTGAGTGTCTTGGCTTCCCTGAGTTCCCTTCATCTGTTGACCCTCAACCCACCCCATCTGACTACCAGTCTTCTCTAGTCGATGCCTGTCTGATTAGCACTTCTAGAGGACCTCTAGTCTTTTATTTTTAATTTGTCACAGAAAATTAATGAAATGATATAATAGAAATTCAAATTTTTAATAGATAGACCAAGTCAAGCTTCTTTTTGAAAAACCACTTCAGATCATCCAGAAAGAGGATTCTCTGGTCAGCTGCTATGGAGGTGTCTCTAAATACTGGTCCTCTGCTTTGCTCCAGCTCAGCATGTACTGCTGGCGCCTGGTGGTGATGAGCACAAAATCCCTGCTTGGTGCTGGTGTTTTATTCCCAGGATAAACACTGGCTGGATACCACTTAGCTCCCTTCATTATCTCTTGGTGTGTGATTAGTTCAGCCTGAATCTTGGCTTTAATTTGTCATGGTGCAGGCACACTTCCTGGAGGGGGAGACCTGGAAATTCTCCCCTGCTACATGAACCTGTTGTAACAGTTAGTTCTTGTGTCTGCCAGTAGTTTTTTTCTTCTTAAATAAATGGATGAGAATAGCTTCCTCAGGTCTAATCCCATTTTCTTCCCGACAAGTTTCTCCTACCATGTACAGACTGGTAAACATATTTAAAGCCACACCAAAGCATTGTCTCACTTCACTGTTACTTCAGACTTAAACAGTGATCCTTGCTGCTTACCAAGTTCTGGGTCATACACACCTTCTGCAAGACTGAAATCATGCCACCCTGTGACAAGGGACGTGCGTTATGAACTCGGAGTACACAACACCCATCACAGATCCTCTTACAGCAGACTGTGGTAGCACACACCTTTAGTCTCAGCACTTGGGAGGAAGAAATAGACAGATCTCCAGGTATCTGAGATCAGCCTAGTGTACCTAGTGAATTTCAGGTCAGCCAGGGCTATGCCCTGAGACTCTGTCTCAAAAAAATAAATAAATAAATAAAATAAAAAATTAAAAATGAATAAATAAAAACACGAAATAAAGCAAAGAAGAACCTGTCTGTTAACCCTTCGAATTTCAGAACGAGGCCACAAACATGTGTAAATAGTTTATATTGAAATAAGTCTTCCTAAATAGCTGAAAGGGGAGCCAGGCGGTGGTGGCGCACGCCTTTAATCCCAGCACTCGGGAGGCAGAGGCAGGCGGATCTCTGGGAGTTCGAGACCAGCCTGGTCTACAGAGCTAGTTCCAGGACAGGGTCCAAAGCCACAGAGAAACCCTGTCTCGAAAAAACAAAAAAAAAAAAAAATAGCTGAAAGGGGATCTAGGCCCAAATCCGCAAGTCTCCTGGACGTAACAAGCTGTGGAAGGCATTGGCTGATTCTCAGATTAGCAGTGCTCTTCACAAAGAGCACAGGGGTCTGGGTCATTTTCACTGTAATTAAGCAGTGTTGACACAGCTCTATAAAGACAAAGCCACAGAACTAGGAAGAAAACAGCTGACAGGAATATAAGACACTGGAGTGCGCAGCCCGAAGGCATCCTTCCTATGCAGGCAGGTCAGGGGCGGGCATCTTTCTCTGCAACATTCCTATGTATAGTACACATTACTATGTATTGTTCTGCAGGCCAGAATTCTTTTACATTCAGAGCACTCAATCTTCCCTGGCTCCACGGTGGCTGTGTCCAGCTTATCTACAGGATGGGTGCCAGAGACTGTACTACAATGGTGAAGGGTATTTGTGTCACTCGGTCCCAGTGTCTCAAGCCAAAAAAGGCGTTTGAGTGTAAACTGGCTACTGATGATCAAGGAGCATCATGGGAGTAGGAATCGGGGGCTCCTAAGCAAAAACTGAGCTAGCCATGTAACTCCTGCCTCCCAGCTACAGGCAGGGCTTTCTTGCCTCTCTTGACAATGCTTTATTTAACATGTTGGAGATTATTATAAAGCTCAGTATGGAACTTTTTAAACATGGAAGAAGGATAGACTTTAGATATACCTACAACTTATGCCCTTCTATTCCTAAGTCTGTGATCAATAATGGAACTTGTCATTGCCCGTGGTTATCACAACTACTCTACAAAGCTAGCACATGGCATTAAGTAGGGGTTATATTATTCTAAAAAAATTTGAGAACGAGTTGCTAAACAATTACCAGATCTCCACTAGTAGAGCTTGAGAAAGCAGGCTGAGTGTTGCTGGATAATTTCCAGGTGGACGCGTCCAAACTATTTTCTGTGAATACGGGGAGTCCACAGTCTCTGGTGAGAATCCTTTGCTTTATCCTGATTATCAACCTGATGGGATTGAGAAAGGCCTGAGCAATAAGTCACACAGACCTCTGAGTGTGTCTACAGTGGTATTTCCAAAGAGGACTAGATCCTGTGGGCTCTGGGCTAATGGAAGACTTAAGCTGTTGATGGATTCCAACAATACATAGGCTACTTGGAGGAGGTAGAGCTGTGGAAAAGAGGGTCCTGGTTAAAGAAAAGAAGTCACTGGGAGAATATCAGTAAGGACTCTATGTCTTCCAGATACTGCTTCCTGCCTGCTGTGATGGGAGCCGCTTTGCCATGCCCTCCCCACCGGCACGAACCTCTAAAACCCAGAGCTAGCCCCCTTTTCTCCTTTGCCAGGTGTTTGGTCACAGCAAAGACATAATTAGCACGACAATGTTTCAGTGCATTTAGAAAAGGTTTACTACTAACAAAGTGTATGGAGGTAAACATATCTCTACCAATAAAATGTTAATTGCATGGAGGGCTTTACATGCTTACCTCAAAGACTTGAAAACAAAAGAATGACTTCTCACTCAGCTATGAATTGACTTCTTTCCCAAAAGCAAATGTTGAATGTAGAAATACTGGGGAGATGAGAATATTTAAAAAGGACTCCAGTCTACATGGTCAATGTTTTGTTGTTAATTTTGGAGAGAAAATGTCTACATTTAATTTTATTTTTTATGAAACCAGGATACAATACATTGTATTTTAGACCCGTTCTCATTCTGATAGTTACTATTGTATGCTTTCCTTTGTCAAGAAGTTGAAATGCAAAGGCCCATGTAATCATTGCACAACACGCTATTACCACGAGTCAACCAAAATTTACTTCCAAGACAGTTTCAGAATGTTGGTGACTTTTCAGGTTTCTACTACTCTGACCAGGATTACTGCAATATAAACCCTGGGGATTGTTTGCCTAAGTTAGGAAGAGAATTTGAATTGTAGCCTAAAGATGGCCTGCACTAAAATATCTAGCAAAGTATTGGGCTTTCTAAGAAAGAATTAAAAGCATTTTCCTGGAGCTTGAGAGATGGCTCAGTGGGCAAGTGTTCACTACATAAGCATGTGGACCTGAGATTGGGGTTCCAGAACCCACAAAAAGCAAGTGTGCATCTGGAACCATGGTGCTGTAACAGAGATAGATCCAGGGAGCTCGCTCCAGAGCCACACTTGCTGAAGTGGTGAGCTCCTGGTTCAGAGAGAAACCACCTTTCAAATACTCAGGTGGATCAGAATAGAGGAAGACAGCTGATATTGACTTCTGACTGACCTCTGACCTCCAGAAGCAAACCCATACTACACATACATATTTGCCTCTCCCCCACATGTGTGTGTATTGTGTGTGTGTGTGTGTGTGCATGTGTGTATTTTAAGGATACTAATTACTACCATTCATATCTTCAGTTATAAATCTTAGTCAACGCAATAAGATAGAATAAATATGCACACAAATCAGAAAGTAAAGAATCTATTCTTCCCAGCACTCGGGAGGCAGAGGCAGGCGGATCTCTGTGAGTTCGAGCCCAGCCTGGTCTACAAGAGCTAGTTCCAGGACAGGCTCCAAAACCACAGAGAAACCCTGTCTCGAAAAACCAAAAAAAAAAAAAGAATCTATTCTTCACAAAGAAATTATTCTACATGTAGAATATTCAAGAGAAAGGGAGGGGGAACTATAGGAAATAACATAACTCAAGGACGTCTGCGAGAATGGGGTAATTACACTAGACTCAGTAGAACTCAGTGGCGTTCTTCAGAATATCAACAACTAAGTAGAAATGTAATTTTTAAAACTATTCTTAATAGTGTAGGTTACTGGTAGGCATAATTTGCATCATTAATTATGATAAAGGAATCAGTTAGAAATCCTATGAACAAAATAATTATTTCAAACACAATCATTAAAGACACATTAAAAAATCACTGAAGAAATTGTCTCTGCTCCATGCCCTTGGCATTAGCATGTGTGTGGCTATGTGCATATGGGAACACACTCACACACACACACACACACTCATACACTCAAAAATGGAAAGAAATGTATTTAAATAATAATTGTTCTTTATACTTTTCTATCTTTTCTGAACTCTAATTAGTATGTGTCTTTTATCATGAAAAAAAAAAAACACACGTTTTGTAAAATGCAATACTGTTAAAGCCAGCCAACATTTGCTCAACGCCGGGATGGAGAACTGGCAGGGTACAGGAAATTCTTAGGTAACTGAGATGTGCTGCTGTTTATGGTTGATTGCTATGGTTCTAGTTTCATTCTGCTGTTGTGATAAAAATATTTCGACCAAGCTGGGCACGGTGGTGCACACCTGTTATAATGGCACTTTGAGGGAGAGGCAGGCAGATCTCTGCGAGTTTGAGGCCCGCCTCATCTACACAGAGATATCCAAGCCAGCCAGGAACCTGTCTCAAAGGAAAAAAACAGCAGCAAAAAAGACCAAAAAAAAAAAAAAAAAGTCCACTCTGACTGAATGAAACTTAGGGAAGGGTCTGCTTGAGCTTCCAATTCTAGGTCACAGTCCCTTATTGAGGGAACTCAGGGAAGAGCTAAGAACTCAAGGCAGGAATCTGGGGCAGGAACCATGAAGGAACATTACTTTTTGAGCTATCCCCTGGCTCACACACAGGCTTTGTGGCTTTCTCGTACAGCCTGTGACCACCTTCCAAAAGATGGTGCAGCCAACAGTGGAATGGGCCCTCCTGCACCAATGAATAATCAATACAACCCAAACAGACAAGTCCACAGGCCAGGTTCTCAGCTGAGGCTTTCTTCTCAGATGACTGAGCCTAGTCAAGTAGTCAAATCAAAGCTAGCCAGGACATATGGGCATATGCACATGTCAAAATTTAGTATACTGTGCCCAATACACTAACAAACCCATAGTCCTTCTATTATAGAAAGCAATACTCAACAGAGTTGATTCAAGTTGAAGTTTTAAAGTCAATTTGAGAAATGCAAGGAATCATTTCAGCTCCTATCCTTAGGCCTTATCTTGTTTGGAACCACAATAGCTGCTGAGCTACCGAATTTCCTGTCTGGCAGCTGTCTGTCTCTTCAAACACCTGGGAAATGGTTGAGAACTGGGTCAACTTTAAAGCTGGGAAGAGAGAGAGAAGTTGCAGAGTAGAAAAGAATCTCAGGATCTCAACAGAATACAAAACGAAACTTGTTTCAGGAGCCTTAGTCCCTGTCCCAGTGTTCAGCTCAGCTATATCCTCTCTGGTCACCTAATACCTGCCAGAAACTGTGCCTGGGCTGAGCATATATACTAGCTTCATTCACCTGCAAGGGTGAAGTCCAGTATCTGAAAAGGAAAGAAAGGATGTCCCACCCCCTTCCTTCCGGGATCCGTAGTCATGCAGAAGCCTCCTTGGGATGACGGATTTCCAGAGGCATCTGGCATCTTGCCACAGCCACTGCATTGCCCCAGGTGAAATTGGAGTTAGAAACTTAGACTCCATGTACAATGGCTGTCTGTAGGACATGAAGCTCTAGATTGGGGAGACGATTAATTCCATGTTCTTGACAATCGGAACAAAGGAGCAAGATGGATTGTCGGTGCTGCCTTATCTGTCGAGTTTCTCGTGTATAAGGAACACGCAGTGGCCACAGTGTTGACTTAAAAAGCCCGGGCTGTCTCAGCAGCCCCTTCTCTCAGCCTGAGCTAGTTTTTGTACAACAGGGGTGAACCTCACTTACCGTTTTAGTTCTTTCCTTGTTGCTGTGATAAAACACTGACAGAAAGTATCTAGGGAAGAAAGGGCTTGTATCATATTATACTTCCAAGTGACCATCTCCATCTCCATCATCAAGGGATTCCAAAGCAAGAGCCTGGAAGCAAAACCTGAAGCTGAGACCATAGAGAAGCATTGTTTGCTGGCTCGCTCTCCATCACTTACTCAGATTGCTTTTCAACGCTACCCATGACCACCTGTCCAAGGAAGGCCCCACCCTCAGTGGGCTGGGCCCTCCTACGTCAATCATTACTCAAGAAAATGCCCTGGAGACTCGCCTACAGGCCAACTGATGGAGGTATTTTCCAGAATACTTAACTACTGTCAAGAATCAGAAGAGATGATCATGTGAAAGGGTTCTCAATCAATCAATCAATAAAACCTTCTAGTGAGACTTGACAAAATACAGACTGTGAGCTACATCGGGCCCAACCCTGCTCTAGTAGAGAAGACCTAACAAAACACCATTACACATGCCTGTGCTCTCTTGTCTATAGCTGCCTTGGGAAGACAAATGAAGGACTGAGGAGATGCCACAAAGACCTTGTGGCTCACAAGCTGAAACTATTTCCTGTCCAGGCCTCTGAAGTTCACCGAGCCTCTTCTAAGTCAGGGCTTCTGTATTTGGAACCCCTTTTTACCAGAGAAATTCTATGTAACCTGGATAAAATCAAATATTTACCAACCATCATAGAACAATTTACTTAAAAAAAAAAAACAACAGTTCTTTGGTATGCATGCTATTTTATCATTCGTTAAGGGTGAAGGCAAAGTTGCATTTGAACAAGATAAACATTCTTGTTAGTTGACTATCTGATGCTGTAGAATGCAGAACATCCTCAGAATTTCTCAGAATTGAGTGGTATTTTGATTTTATAACCCTCAAAGCTGAGAATGCTGCTGTTCTTTTCTTCAAAAGAATTATTTTATTTTAATTCTCTCTCTTTCTCTCTCTCTCTCTCTCTCTCTCTCTCTCTCTCTCTCTCTCTCTCTCTCTCTCTCCTTGCAAAGGCTAGAAGTACCAGCTTCTCCTGGTGCTAGAGTTACAGGTAGTTGAGAATCATCCAGAGTAGATGCGAGAAATTGAATTCAGGTCCTCTGCAGGAATGCTGCATGCTCAAACTGCTGAGCCATCTCTCCAGCCCTTGGAATGTTACTTTTCATAAATATGTAGTACAAATGGCAGAAATATGTTTAGGGCCATTTCAGATATTCTATTCCACTCTCGACCCAAAATTAATTTCATATTTCTAGGAGACTCAAGTTGGCAACTAAACAGTAGCTTTTAAAATCAAATATCCTAGCCGGGCGGTGGTGGCGCAC
>NW_004949124.1:1832962-1834899 GCF_000317375.1 Microtus ochrogaster | reverse complement strand
ACAGTCAGTAATGTGACCCCACATATGGGTTGTGACATAGTACTGTGTCTGTTGGCAGACTTCAAGCAAGACTTGACAACATAAGACACAGTTGACCAAATCCATTACTAAATTTATCTTAACAAAATAGAATTTTTGTCTCTCATGAATTCACTGACTTTCAATAGACTCCTTATATTTTCAGTTATAGTCACGTCTCTAGGCGAATGTGGTCCATTATTCTCCTTAGTAAAAGTTTTATCACTGCTAAGTTTTGGCTACAATGCTAGTACACATTCCTGGGCAGTTTCAGGTGGCTCTGCAGTTATTCAGCTTGGCAAGGAAAACCCATCTCTTTATGTGCGTGTTAAAACCAGTCCACAAGCGTGGGAATGGTTGTACAAAAACCAGTGGTTTAAAAAAAAACTTTAAGTTTTTGGCTACCTAAACATCTGTCTGCATTTAGGTTGGCATTTTCACTGAAGACTCTAAGCACACATCTTTAGAAAACAGTAAGGGATGTGACCCAATGTCAAGCTCTTCGAGACAAGGACAGCATCCTTCCCCTGGGTGTGCAGAGTCGCAGGGTATTGTATCATGAACAAATAGATGTTTGATGAATGTTCCCTGGCTGAACGGATGAATTCATGGCTTTTTCTTCATTTGTAAAATATGTAGCGATAAAAAAAATACTAAATAAATAAAGTGTACCTCCCCCTCCTATCGAGTAGCAGAAATGAGATAAAGGTGTCAAAAGGAACTGCCTGCCATTTAGCTGCCATTCTGATATTCTAACCACATCTCTAGGAAATGATGGATAAAGTGGCCTCCTTCCTCCTCCCTGCCTGCCCCGCTGCTTTCCTGGCTTGCTTTAAGGATCCTTCAAGGGGGGGGGGAAGGGAGTCAAGGCAGGGCACATCAAAGAAACAGACTCACAGTTGGCTGTGAAAGAGAAAAGACTTCTCTAAAGAAGGCCTGAGCCTTGAGAGTGGCCCCAGTAAGAACAGGAAGCCCTAGACCAGTGACTCTCACCGTTCCTAATGCTGCAGTTCCTCATGCTGGGGTGACCCCCAGCCATAAAATTATTTTTGTTGCTACAGTTATGAAAACTGTAAATTTGCTACTGCTATGAATCATAATGTTAATATCTGATATGCAGGACGTTTGATATACAACCCCTGTGAAAAGGTCATTCTACTCCCTTAAGTGGTCGTGATCCACAGGTTGAGAACCACTGCTTGACTGGTAGTATTGACGCTGGAGGTGAGCTCCCACGGGTTAATTGCCTGTCCCTATGGAGTGGAGCTCCTGACTCACCCCAGCTGCTTTACTGGTAGGCTTTCTGACCCCAGGAACTGCTGCACTGTCGCCAATGTGTGTCCCCAGAGACCCCAGAATCTTGGTGTCCATCTTGAGGTACCAGTTATGAGGACAGATCTTCCTGTGGAAGCTAGGTTCTGTTGTCATTTATTGCAGGTCCCAAATATCAGACTAGCAAGAATTAGTGGGTACTCTGGTCAGTGGCCCTTGTGTATAGTCAAATGCCCAAATAGTTCCAGGGGTTCTTGGTCTACTTAGTCTGCCTCAGGTGATGCCTAGAGCATTCCTTCTGCATATCCTTCTCCTACAGCCTCTCATCAACCGTAACTATTCCCTCTACCTACCTGCCCTGACACTTTACATCAACAACTGTAACTATTCCCTCTACCTACCTGCCCTGACACATTACATCATCAACCGTAACTATTTCCCTCTACCTACCTGCCCTGACACTTTACATCATCAACCGTAACTATTCCCTCTACCTACCTGCCCTGACACTTTACATCATCAACTGTAACTATTCCCTCTACCTACCTGCCCTGACACTTTACATCAAGTTCAAAGTCCATCCCCACTCCAGCTTCTCCACTAGTTCCTATGCTTTAGAAGCAATTCTTTGGTTTCTTACCACTGTA
>NW_004949124.1:1827652-1832604 GCF_000317375.1 Microtus ochrogaster | reverse complement strand
CCCCAGAATATCAGCTTTATTAAATGGTCACAGAGGTATTTTCTCCTCGTCCTGCATTCTCTGTCTGACTGGCCAGTCATGGAATGTTTCCTTTAGAGCTACAGAGCTCATGCCTTCAAGTTCACATGGCCAGGCTGTTGGAATATCAATACCCCATCTCCCACTGCATGCTTGCCTTGACACCATCCCAGCCTTTAAAAACATGTTTGCACAGAAAGGAGTTAACCCTCCTCTGCTTTGTACCATGCTCACTTTTCAAAGTTCAGCACAGATTGCTCTCCTCCCAGGAGACTGCTCAGACCACTTATCTTCTCTTGCTGGAAGAATCACCTCACCTCAGAAGAGGTACATTGAGGACTTATGAGCTTACTACATAAAAGACGAAGGTTTAGTGCAAAATGTGCTTCCATGAAGGAGAAGCCCTTAGTCTTTCACGGCCAGTGCTTCCTCTCTCTTCAAGGTTATAAACTGCAGAGAAGGCAACTAGGTAAAGGCATGTCTGAAGCTCTCTCTCTGTAAAGAAAGCCCTAGCACCTCAGGTACTCCAGAAGACCAAGTTGTGTAGGTAGACGCCTAGGTGAAACTTGAAAGTAGCTAAGTTAATCAGAAACATCTTTTAGAAAAAAACATTTGATGATAAATACCAACGCTAACTGTCTATATGCTTAAGATAAAATAATTCCATTTCTGGGAGTTACATAATATGTGTGCTTAATTTCATGCATGAAAGACATGTGGAATAATATTCATAGGATATTCAAAATAGTCCACAGTGAAAAACTACCCAGATGACTGCATACATGGGTAAATAAAACAGAGGCACATTCTTACAGTAGAATGGTATATATCACTGAGAATGGACAAACAAGCACTCCATGCTACAATACAAGTGGCGTTCACAAATGAAGTACTGGGGGAAAAATCCAGACACAGAAACTATTAATCCATTTACAAGACTTTCAAAACTGGCCAAAGGGGGAAAAAGCAATCCATGTGTTAGAAGTGGTTTACCCTGGAGGTGAACTGATTTATCACCAAACAAATTATACCCTTAATAGTTAAATCAATTCTATTCTTTTCCTATTGATTGTTTTGATGGTCAGGAGAGAGATTTACAAAGGAGTTTGAAATGTAATAAATTCAATTCACTTTTAAACAAGGTATTATTGAGTACCTCCCTACAGACAGAGGTTGCCATAAATCGGAAGGGCACAGAGAGAATTAGATAAAATTTCCACCATCTAGGATATGATAGTCCACTGATTGAAGTCACATTTAGACAGTCCCCTTTCTCTTTACTTCAGTGTGCTCTCTCTGTGTGTAATGGCTGGTACCTAACCTGTTCAAGAATCTTAATTCAAAGACATCTGCACCCTGTTGGACCTGAAGATGATTTCACAATAAAAACCCTAGCTCAAGCTGACATTCAGTAATAGCCACGAACTCCAAGACTCCACGCTGCATCCCATATATCAAACATTACATCCTGCCTTTCTAGGAAAGGGTTGAAAGCTGACCTGAGAACCGGATGCCTTGCTCTGGTATTCTTCAGAGAGTTTATTAGTGTTTCACTGCGACCAGAGACTAGTAAACTGCACAGATAATGGACGTTTCTGGATTTGTAGTCCCCATAGAATTCCTCCAGCACCACACTGACAAATGACATTCTGAAAATGATTTCATCCTCACAGGACGTGGATGTCATCCGGGCTTTTACATCTCACCTCACAGAATTCAAACCAGGCTTGTTTCCCAGTCTAATAAACCAGAGAGGAGCCTGCCCCCACCCCTTGATCTGTGTGATCTCACAAGATCCTGGGCAGGAGCTAGCTGCTCCCTGATTCCTTCCATCTGGAAACGTGCATAAGCCCCTGGGATGGTCTGCAGGCTGGAGAAGAACAGCACCCAGTGGTATCGGCAACTCTAACAACCATCTACCCAGAGAAACCAGATCTGGAGGAGACTTCGGAGATTACCCAGGTCCAGAGACACTCCTTATCTCCCCCCCCCCCTTTGATGAAGAGACAAAAGCCAAAGGGCTAAAGTCTATTCCTCAAGGTCACATTGTTCCACAATGTCAAAACTGGGGAGGGGGCATTTACAAAGAGTCTTGGGTCTCCAGAACTTCCACATCCTCTTGAGCTTGCAGCCTTCAAGCTGGATGAAGTAAGTACCTTCCTTCTGCATTCTGAACCCGGACTCTGTGGAGACTGTGGAGTGCTCGAAGGACTCTGTGCTAAAGCAGACCAACTCTTAGAACTAAAGCAGAAGCCCAGGAGATCTTGCTCACACTCTGATGTAGTTGGAAGGCTGCAGTATAAGATTGTCTGTTATGTATAGGTGCTTGGTTGAGATGCCATCTCTCAGGGTTGTGACTCCTCCCCCATCCTGAGTTCCCTGGAAGGGAGAGAGGCACTCAGAACTTTGTGAAAGTTTTTTACAAAGCCAATATTTTCTTTCTTTTTTTTTTTTTTTCTTTCTTTTCCTTCTTTTTGTTTGTTTTTGTTTTTTTCAAGACAGGGTTTCTCTGTAGCTTTGGAGCCTGTCCTGGAAATAGCTCTCATAGACCAGGCTGGCCTCGAATTCACAGAGCTCCACCTGCCTCTGCCTCCCGAGTGCTGATATTAAAGGCGTGTGCCACCACCGCCCAGCAACAAAGCCAATGTTTTCTTAAAACACCCTACTGAGAAAACTTACTGCAGCAATACTGTTTTAGTTTGGGTTACTACTATTATGATGAAACACCTTGCAAGCAAGTTGGGAAGGAAAGGGTTTATGTGGCTTACAAGTCTACATGCATAGTCCATCATTGAAGGAAGTCAGGACAGGAACTTAAACAGGCCAGGAATCCGGAGGCAGGAGCTGATGCAAACAGAGGCCATGAAGGAGTGTTGTTTACTGGCTTGGTTCCCACGACTTGCTCAGCCTGCTTTCTTATGGAACCCAGGACTTATGGAGCCTAAGAATGACTCCTCCAAAAACTGACTGGACCCACCTTCATCAATCAGTAATTAAGAAGATTAAGAAAACATTCTACTGGCTTGCTGATGGCCCAGATCTTATGGAGGCATTTTCTCATTTGGGGTTCCCTCATCTCAGATGACTCTAGCTCATGTCAAGTTGGCATAATATTAATCACTATAAATACATTGACAGACAGTCACCTTTACGCTTTAAAGCCTTGATGGACTCCCTAAGGATGTTGCTTAGAGTCTGGTCCACAGAGGAACACTTAATGATGCCTACTTATATCTTGACTCACAAAAGCTAAGATTCCTAGACAGCCATGTGTTCAAACTAAACATTAGCCAGAGGCAGAGAAGTAATAGGGAAGGTTGCTATGGGTTTTCCTTTTTTAGAAAAGATTTATTTGTTTTTACTTTATGTATGAGTGTTGTTTACATATATGTATATGTACCATGTGCATGCCTGATGCCTGCAGAGGTCTAAAGAGGGCATCAGACCTGGAATGACAGATGATTCTGAGCTACCAGGCTGGGAGAACCAGGGTCCTCCTCAAGAGCAGCAAGTGCTCTCAACCACGGAGTCTTTCCTGCAGCCCCAGGCTGCCTATTTACTTTCTTCATCTTCTGTCTCGTGGAGCCTCAGGAGGCTTCCTCTCAAGATGAGCTATGTAGTGCTCATTGTGCTATAGCCATGTTGTACTACTGTAGTTTTGGGCTTCCCACCCCTGTTTTCCAACAGTCCCCTTGTGGCCAATTTTATTTTACTTTACTGTTGTTATATTTTGGATCAGAAATGTTCCCCACAGTTTTTCACAGTTTAAGGGTTTGGTCCCTGGCTGGTGGTGCTGTGGGAGAGTCTGTGGAACATTTATTGGGTGGCACCTAATTGACAAAAGTAAGTTACTATAAAAGAGACTTTAAGGTCACAGCTCAAGTCCTTGCTATTTCCTGGTCCACTGTGACGTGAACAGCCACATGTCATGTTTCCACTGCCATGGACCAAAGCTCTGCTATGCCTTTCTTCCTGTGATACTACTAAAGTTCCCTGAAGCCACAGCCCAAATATATCCCTCCTCTTTTAACTCATTTCTGTCAAGTATTTGGTCACAGGGGTGGAAAGTGGCTAACAGAGCCTGGTACTAAGAACACTTATGCTGGGCAATAGTGACACATGTCTTTAATCCCAGCACTTGGGAGGGAGAGGCAAGTGGATCTCTGTGAGCTAGAGGCCAACCTGGTCTACAGAGCTAGACCCAGGACAGCCAAGGGCTACACAAAGAAACCCTGCCTCGAAAAACAAACAAACACACAAATAGAACACATACCTTTCTTGACCGTGTCCTTGCATTGCATACTGGATGAAGTTGTTTCAAGTCTTCCTTCAAAACATTTGGATCTCATGTGTCTCTTCCATGTGAAGAGTTCTTGGTCTTCTGGGGCCTTTCTCTTGGCTCCCACCACCAAGTACACAAGCTTCCTCAGCAGCGGCTCAGTTAGTTCAAGCTTGCCTATCTCTGTTTCTATCCTTTGAACCCAGATCCTAGAAACATGATGGGTACCCAGTAGGTACTGAATCTGGGAAGTGTAATCAATTGGACCTTTATCTCTCAAACTCATTCTTCGCCCACCCTATCTTCTTCTCTGATTTTTTTCTTGACTCTAGTCTCTCATGTCTGATCTTAATTGATTAATGTTTCACCATTTTATTAAAACTAACAAAGATAATATCGATGATATCAATGATAATAGCCAACATCTACTGAATGCCAATGGCATGCAAGGTGTATCAGTGAACATATTACAGGTAGTGTGTCATCAAATTGCCACAATGTTAGCTGTTGGTTCTATTATTATCATGCCTATTTTATAAAGTAGTAGCCGAGGCACAGAATGGTAAATTGTCTAAGCAATTTACAGCTAGCAAAGAGGGGATTAAGACACAGGCATGTGGCATTTTACTGTTTTCATCATCTTGGACAAGAAAGT
>NW_004949124.1:1814184-1827397 GCF_000317375.1 Microtus ochrogaster | reverse complement strand
GTCCCCAGGTCAAATTCTGACTTCAGAGTCCCTTGGGTTCTTGTTCGCACTGCCCCTCACACAGTCTGGTTTGAAAGTATTTTAAACACAGCAAGAACAGTGAGACTGGGAAACGAAGACAAGGGGTCAAATCACGACTCAGTTTTCTCTTCTAATAAACAAGAAAAAGAGCATCCCTAACTCAAGGCATGTGCCAGGTCATGAATGTAAGAAGAGCGTTATGAAAACCCCACAGAGCTCTGTTGACACATAAGCGCATGCTCACCATTATACCAACCTCTCCATCATTCCGTTTTCACTTTCATCTCCTCCTAACCCTTAGCTACTCCTTACCCTCATCTAAGGAACCCCAGCCTGAGCCACATCTCTTCCCTTGAGACACCATCCCACTCCCAGCCCAGAGCTGGAGCCCACTCTATGTTTGAATTGTTTATACTACACTCACAATTGGGTTTATCATGAGTTGTGTCAAAGATTAGCGGAGCCAGAGAGTCATTTCCTCCCATGAAAACTCTTGAAATTATTAACAGGAAACAGATGATCAGGGAGGGCTCATCGGCCTCCCACCCCAGCCCTGGGAACTTTGGGCATTTCCAAGGCCATATGTCCCCTCCCTAGGCTCTAATTTCTCACTAGGTCAAACTATACCTGAGACAATGGCAACTGAGCCCATGAAGAAGCTTTGGCCTCTGTGTGGCACAGGAGGTCTGACCCAGCAGTGGATTGTGGGTTTAGCTGGTTTATAGCCAAGAATTTGTTTCCTCCGGAAACAATTCCTTAGGAGAGCTAGGTTCCCAGGAGGACTACGGCAATCTGCAAGAAGCCCTGGGCAGCAGAGTCTGAGCACTTGCTGGATTTTTGCACCTTGGTGGCAAAGTAAAGGGAGGAGGCAAGTGACCCCTTTGAGAAGGATGGATTCTATCGCAAAGCAGGGAGTCCAGCCAGGAGGGAAGCTGTGCCCCTAAATAGTCCCAGTTCTCAGGAGCCTGAGGCAAAAGGATGGACCATTCAAGGGCATAAAGGGTAAAAAGAATCTGTTTAGAGACTGACAGACAGGCAGAGACACAGAAAGAGAGAAGCAGAGAGGGAGGGAGGACAGAGAGGGGAAGAGGGCACAAATATGAGCTGAGGTTCCCAGAGAAAAGGCCACGCCCACGTGAAACTTTCTATTTGACTGAGGAGAACTTCCATTATTGTGCAGGGTTAGAATGTGGCAGATCCACAGCCAAATCCTTTTAGACTCTCTTAGCCCCTTAAATGGCCATTTATTGCCCATCTCTGTGTGTGGCCCAATATCTTTGTGGAATGTAGGACAGACACCTAGTCTCTACCAGCACAAAGACTAAGAATGTCACCAGGAAGTTTCTAAGGCCCACAGCAGAAGTTTGGGGGCTTTGCTGTAAATATAACTTTGCTATGTGATGTTTCCACTAACATGTTTAAGGAGTGTTTTGGTTCAGAATTTTCTTTAAAACACTGTAAAAACCTCAAGGAACTGTGACCACAGTGGAGCACAGTATTTGGGGTAACCTAAATCTGTGTTCCCAGGTCATACACACTCATATTTGCTCCCAGGATAAACTGTTTCTTCTTTCCTTGAAGGGAAGAGCTGGGCCTCTTTGTATGAATAACGGAAGAGGGAGATCGAGGAGGGGAACGGTAGAGAAAGAGAAAAGAAGAGGAAAGGAGAAAAGGAAGGAACAAGAGAAAAGGAGGGGAGGGGAAGGGCGGGGCGGGATTCAGGTTCACTACAAGAGGCTAAGTAATTCACTTCCTTTCTCCAAATCTCAATTACACAAAACAGGGGTGTCCTCACCACCATCCCTCAATGTTCTGACACTCTGTGACTCTTTGGGACTGCATTAGGCGAACATTGATAGGAGTTAAATCTGTGTTTTTACCCTCTAAGGCAGTTCTCAACCTTCCTGAGGCTGTGACCCTTTACTACAGTTCTTCATGTGGTGGGGACCCCCCAACCATCAGTTTTTTTCCTTGCTCTTCATAACAGTAATTTTCCTGCTGTTATGAATTGAGTGTATATTTAATATGCAGCCCAAGGTGTTGAGACCCACATGCTGAGAAAGACTGTTCCAAGGGCTTATTTCCCACCTGTTGACACTCCTCAAACTTCCTTTCCACCAACTAAACTGCATTCTCCAAAGTTTCTCCTTCCTGTTGGTTCCTCCAGTCCCAACCCTGGCTTCTTTGCAGCATCAGAAAGCACTCTGATAGTGACAGCTCTCACTACTGTGAAGAGAGTCCATCAGTTTCTCTTATCATGAATTTTCACTTTCGAACATAGATAAATTCCTTTATCTAAGGGAATCCTTTATTTTCTGGATTTTCAGGCAATAAAATAAGAAGTAAAAAAGTTCAGTCGAGGCACTAATTAAAGTGCCTGGTATGATAGTCAAGAGTTACCTGAAGCAGTCATCCATGCTCGCACGGATCATGCATGGTGCTTGGTTAAGCTTGCATTGAAGCGCTTGGGTCCAGTATAGTTGCACACAGGTGAACTACTGATAGACTTACGGCTATGCTGTAAACCTGGATTCCTTTTGTGTGGAGATAATAAAACCAGATATTTGTGGACTACCATTGCTTTGCACAGGGTTCTTTTTGCTGTGCTAAGGACAGGACCTGGGGTTCCAAGCCTGAGAAAATCAACTTGAGGGGATGTCTTACTCTGCACTAGCTTTTGTTGTTGTTCACATGGTGTTATGTTTTCAAAACCAGGATTTAACAAGCCGAGAAGAAGAACTTTGACTTGTGAGTGGGAGGAAGAGCAATACTAGCAATTTCTAACTAACAAGAACAATTTCATCTAGAAGAATGAAAGGAGAAATTGCTGTCTCCGTGTATATACCTTCAAAGAATTAGACATTTATCCTCAAACATCCAGATCATAAAAAGGGACTGTGTAAGCTAGCTCATAAATAAAGTCATCTCCTAGGTTCCGAAGAAAGTTACGAGACCCACTCTATCAATCCCTTCACCCCACAGTAGCTCAAGAATGTCATGGGGAAAATGTTCTTTAAGAAATGCATTGCAAAGTCTAGAAACTAAAAACAGACAAGCTGTTTTACTCAACAGACCACTGTTTTCCTAAATCATCCAAAGCCCAATTAGAATTCCAAGGACATTTGTTTGAAATCCATAACCCTGGTGAACTCAAATTAAGCAAGTGTGTGCCATACAGGAAGGGCGTGGTGACACACACTGGAGCAGGCAGAGGGCATGAGCTGAGTGCTAGAACACCAGGCAAAGTCAAGGGCATCTGAGGTTGCTGGGAACATGAAGATGTAGACCTATACAGAAGTCCAACTCGAGGAGGGCGGGATGCCATCCGACAGCTTCCGAGCCATCTGGAGTCTCCTGGCCACAGAGTACAGATGGAGTCTGAGAAAGGCAGCAGAAGCTAGCCTTGCTCTCCATGGAAAGTGGGCTCCTTGCTTTCCCAGGAAAAGGGGCTCCAGACAGAGCTCTTGAGTGCTGTTGCTATCTGAGGCAACTAATTGACTGTGGAAAGTAGAGTAAGTAAAACGTGGAGTTATAGAGACAAGGTCACAAGGGTCCACGGAATAATGCAAAATGGACTGTATGCACTCACCTGGTCTTGGGTCAGAGGAATCTTGGCCAGACTGGGGTTAAATGGAAGGGAAGGCAGAAACTTCTATCTACCACCTTCTGTTTTCATTAGTCACTCTGATGGAACATCAGGCCAGAGCAGCAGATTTGCATAGCCCTTGGAGGCACCATGGGCACACTCACATATGACAGGCATGTAAGTATTTCCATAGACGGGTGGTGCAGATTCGCCTTTCTCCAGCATGCTCACGTATCATGCATGAGTTCAGCATGCTCTTCCTCCTCCTCTTCCTTCTTTTTAAAACATGCTTCTCCCACAACCATTGGGAAAAATATGATAATAACTTTATTCACCATAAGGCGTGTGTAACAGATAATGGACTGTCAAGGGCCAGGGAGTCCATTAAAAAATATTGATCTGGAGACATAAAGAGAAGCAATGGCCTGTTCCTCAGAACAAGAGCTGCTCAGAGAGAAACCAGAAAAGGCCTTGTGGTGTCATCTGCCCCTCCAATTCCTTTAGCTCCTCTTTTGGCTCTAAGATTGAAATGTCTAAACATCCCCTCCCCCTTCCAGTATAATCTCTCATTTTCAACCTCTGTTATTCATGTGTTTGGCATAGTCCAATACATATGTCAATATTATCAATATCCTTCTAAAGAACGCCTCTATTCCCCTTTCTGACCCTGGCGTCATTTTTCTGGAGGCTCTTGGTTTCGCCTCTGCTGACTCATCTGCTTTGGATTGTTGTTTTTTGACTTTTCTTTTGACTTGTGACCTGGCCTATCTTCCTCGGCAGGAAATTCATTTGGCATTCTGAAGCCTGTGACTGGGAAGACTGATGGCCCCCAGGCACAGAGTGGCTTCCGTGCTTCCTTCCATGGGGGTGGAGTGGAGGTGGGGGTTCTGCTTCACATCAGTGAAAATGAGCCAGTAGGAATGGAGGCCTGATGGCAACAACCCCTGACAAGCTCCCAGGGCGAGAGCGTGAGAAAGGCAATAGGCCTGATGCTGCCGAGAAGAAGCAACGGAAGGTGTGAGAAGCCCTCAGGTTCCCAGCATCCTAACCAGAGTGACGTGTCCAATAGAGGTGGCAGCCTGCCAACCCTACTCATCAGCATCCTCTCATGTAACAATCCAAGGAGATGACTTCAGTGTGGAAGCTTCTAGAGCCCTCAAAGAAATTCCTCACCTTAACATATGTCATTTAGTCATCCTGAAGCTTGCAATACCATGAAGGGACTGGCTCCTCAGAAAAAATGGTGCTTTTATTGAATTGCATGGGCTAAAACGTTAAAAAGTAACATAGCACAGATTTATACCAAGATGTCTTCCTCCCAAAGTTCTGTGCCTGCCAAAGCATGGAAAACCGATCATGTAACGACAAACGCATAAGGCCCCGCTGCTTTCAGCCAGAACTTTCAGCAATGAGGAAACAGCCCTGAGAAACTAAGTCTCCCTGGTACCCTCGGTTCTCTAAATTGCCACAGATGCCTCAGTGTTATCATCTCCAAAATGGGAATGATAAATGATCCCAGACTTTGTGCAACTTAGTGGAGAAATTCAAATAATCATTTCCAATGAACATAAAACACTTCTCCTGGAGGTGTGATTATTCCTTATTGATTGGGTTTGGCTCTCCATGAGAGGTTTGTGACAAGTCTTTACCCCAGGCAACGAGTGGGACTTGCTCGCTGTACCTACAAGAGAATGTGTGAGAAACAGAACTAAGACTAAGGTGCTATGGACCGGGTTTTGGTACATCACCTCCATTTATAGATGGAAGCCTTAACCCATAAGCTGACAGGGATGCAGATGGGAAGCCTTCAGGCAGGGGTTCAATCAACAAGGTTATTATGAATGAGTTGATGCCCTTACAAAAGGAACCTAAAGATTCTCCCTGTCAATCTATTGCCACGTGGGAACGGAAACCATCAGTCTGCAATCAGAAAGCTCTCAAGAGACCCCGATGGCTCCAGTGCCCCATCCCAGACTTCACGCTACCAAACTGCAAGAAATCAACATCTGTTTATAAGCCTCCCAGTCTGCTTAATCACAGCAGCAGCCTGGAGTGATGAGACAAAGAGGAAGGCCCAGGTAGGTACAGGAATGCTCCAGAGTACCAGCATTTGGTGCTCACTGAGACCCAGAAAGCCTTAAAGCCACACTGGTGGATGGATTGCTTTGGGTTCAGCCATTTCAAATAGCACTTCTTAAAATGGAACACATCCAATTATTCAAAACCCAGCTTAGCAACCCGTTCCCTCACAGTCAAATGAGCCTTTGCAGACACCATCAGGAGCCTCCTAGGTGGTTAAGTCAGTAACGTAGGTAATGTAGTTGACTGTGAGCTGCGAGGGAACATTCAGGAAAATGGGTGTGTCTTCCCTGCTCTGCTGAGGTCTGGGGCCCAAGATTCAGCTTTTTTGTTTTTAATCTGAGAGAGCAATGGCCCTTGGAGATGTCATTGGGAATAAGAACCAAGGTCTCCACAGAGACTCTGGCAACACTGAGCGCAGTATTACCTAGGCTGATTTCAGGCAAGGAGCACTGCGTGATTATCTTGGCAGTGCTATCATAGTCCTGATGCACATTGAATTTTCTATCAATTAAATCTCCCTGTATCTTTGACATGTGCATTCTGTCCCATTGTATAAAGGAAGAGCCCTTTGAGGAGATGCCAGGACAGGGTTTTCACCTTAGAGAGACCCTTGATAACAGTGTCTCCAGCCTACTGGGCCACAGTGGCCCCAGGTCCTCAGAATGGTGTTACCATCTGTCCAGGGATCCCAGAAATAACACTCAGGGGACACTGCCTAGTTGTCAGGCATGACCGACAAACATGTTTGATAAATTTGAGGCCAGATTACAATAAAGATACTCTCCTTTGTAGATTTTCTTTCTTTCTAGCCCTTCAAGTTTGAATCTGATATGCATCCCCACACACACACACACACACACACACACACACACACACAGAGAGAGAGAGAGAGAGAGAGAGAGAGAGAGAGAGAGAGAGAGAGACTCATAGTTTGAATGTGTTGTTCCTAGATGATGGCATTATTTTAAGAGGTTGTGCAAACAGTGAGAGATGGGGTCTAACTTGAGAAAAGAGGATATGTGTGTGTGTGTGTGTGTGTGTGTGTGTGTGTCTTTGAAGATCACATAGGCCTCCAGTCTCTTCTTACTTCCCCTGTCCAGGTGGGAGAGAAGAACTTCAGCCATCAATTCCTGATGTTGGGATGTTCCACCTAAAGCCATGGAGCCAGCTGACCATGGACCAAACCCCATGACCATCATGAACTAGAATAAACCTTCCTTCCTTAAGCAGCTATGTCAGGCAATTCAGACACAGCTACCCACCAGCGGCTGACACACCAAACAAGAGGGATAATTGATTACGTGAGTATGTGTGTGTGCATAGAAAAGAAAGGAAATGAAATTATCCCAAATTTTCATAATTACTTTTCAGTTAAAGAGAATGAAAGATTGGAAAAGGGTAAGAAAAAGAGGAGAGAGAGAATGGCAGGAAGAAAGGGAGGATGTGGAAGCCGTGTTCAGAGAGGGTGACAGATGCCGTGAAGTTAGAGAGTCACAGAGTTTCCATGAGTTGAGCACCACCTCACAAAAAGTGGATAAAAGCTCCTGAGACATGCAGACAACCTGGAAAAGGACTTACAGGCACTGAACAACTTCTCAAGGAGAATGGACGATGATTTGACTGGAAGAAGTAGCAAGGCCAGAAAGGCTTTCAAGCAGATTGGTCTCCTTCAAGAGACAATGACTATAAAAGATACAAACAAAAACGTAAAGCTTACGAAAGAAAAGACAAAATGTTCTCACGTTTTCGACAGAGGAACACTTTCGAAGTCGAGTGTAATAAGAAACCATAGGGAATAAAATCAATAACCTTTGCAATAGGACATTTTCAAACTTACCCAAGTACCACACACAAATTTTACCACTTAAAAAGGTAAAGAATAGACGATAGACCTACACATTTAAAACAGAGAAGTAAGTTGTGTCTGATGTGTAGCAAGCCAGGATAGACATGGACAGCTCCCCCAGAAGAGGCTCTGAGTCCCCCCCTGTCTGTTTTTGTATTTCTAACTAATTCACACTTTTATCTTCTGCCTCTATCAGTTTCTGTGTCCTTGTAGACATTTTTATGATATTGCTGTTTTATGATCATTGGCCAACTACAGGCAATTCACATCTCCAAGCTTCCTATTTGTTTAACAAGAATCCCACTAGCAATGAATGAAGGATGCAGCCTACACTGGCCCAGGACCAAGCCTAGGAAGCTAGGGTCCCTCCCCTGAAGCTTTCTCTAGTTCCCTTCAGAGAGAAATACAGAAACCTCATTGGCCAGCCCAAGAAAGGAACTCAGAAACCTGCTCTGCTTCACTGCCCTTTGGCCCCAGGGTTTTATGCTCTGCCTGTTTTTCTTACAATCAGTATCCTGCTCTGTTGGGATAGGCTGGCTTATCTGGGATTGAAACCACAGGCGTGGTCCTGCTTTGATCAAAAAGAATTCTGAGGTTTGGTGTCATGGTGTGCGCCTTTAATCCCAGCACTCAGGAGGCAGAGGCAGGAGAATCTCTTTGAATTTGAGGACATCCTGGTCTACAAAGTGAGTTCCAGGACAGCCAGGGCTACATAGTGAGACCCTGTCTCAAGAAGAGAGTGAAAGAGGAGAAGGAGGAAGAGGAAGAAGAAGAGGGGGAGGAAGAAGAAGAACTCTGCTCAGAACTAAACTAGCTGCCGGTTCTAGGGAGGATTCGTACTTCCTCTCCTCCGACACTGTGTTGTGCCATTTACCTGCCTATTCCCCCATACCCTCAAGAGTCAAGTTACTTCTTAGAATGCTGAAATTTGGGATTTTGTTGTTGTTGTGGGTTTCTTGTGTTTTTTTGTTTTTGTTTTTTGGTTTTTTGTTTTTTGTTGTTGTTGTTAAACCAAAGGAAAAGGGAAAAGTAGCCAAGATGAAAGACTGCTCAAGAAAGGGTACCCTGGGAGGTAACGCTTTCTGACTCCTGAGCCTGAATACTCTGCACAGCATCCTCCCTTCCCCTCTGAAACTCCTGAGATGGTGTGCCGGACTTTAAAGGCAGCACCCCTCTCTGTGAACACTGTGCCACGAAAGCAGAGTGCGGCAACGGAGGCGAGGAAGAGGTCCTCCAATTAGGGCTCACGTGTTTTGTCAGTTCCAAATGTCCAGCTTTTTGAAGCTGAGCTTCTCTGACAAGAAACTGAGCTAGCCCAACTAGCATTTTCATAAACCTAGATACTCTCCACAGCCTCCCTGGGATGGGCTTTCCTGCTTGAAATGGTGGGTTTCTCCGGTGAGTACTGTTCTGCTATACCTAGGATAATGGGATGACATCATCCTGCTACCTCAAGGGCTACTAAGTAGGATTTTAGACTTTCCTGCATCTAGAACTAGGAGCATATACGTCTATAGTCACTATAAACCACCTTGCTTGGAGTCTTTTATTATAGCAGCACAACTCAGGATGATACGGCTCACATAGTTCTCAGTAGGAACAACTGGCATTTCTCTGTATGTAACTGAGTCTTCTCTGTTGTTTTTTAGGAGTAAACTATGGGACCACTTGGAAGACATGTACAGCGAAGGAAGATGAATGAAGTCATGGGAATCCTGGAATCATGTGAGGTGGCTAGGAAACGAAGAGGAGGAGGAGAAAGGTTTACTCCTGTGGGAAAGCTGTCCGCGCAACTCTTCAGAACAGACACGGACCAGTGAGGTGGGACTTGATGGCGGCAGTCATTTGGAGAGATGGGGAATGGACTAATGGGTTATGGAGGGTAGGGGTTCCAAGGAACTCTGCATGGTAGAAGCAGGCATTTCAGTACCAAAACCCTTGTTTATGAGCGTGATGCTCTAGGAGGCACACTGGGTTATGGGGAGGGGACAGGGGTTGTGAGACCTAAAATGGTCCTGATTGCAGGTGACTGGTTGTGCCCGGAGGATACTTCCTGATTCCCCTAACTTCCCCTGGAAAGGTGAAGCTTTCATGCTGGATTGCCACTTCACCTCCATCTTCTCCCGTTACCTCTTTCCAGATGGTGGTAGTCTTGGCGCCAAAGAGAGGAGAAAGGAGACGAGCAGAAGGAGGTACATTTCATAGCGACATCCCCAACGGACTGCATGAATGTCACAGCTCCTACTATTAGCAACGAATGTCACAGCTCCTCTTATCAGCAATTATACTCCCTGGAGCTAATGAACCACCCCCAGTTAGGACACAAATGGACCAGACGGAGCTGTTCAGAGCTTATTAAGTAACTTATTAAATATTAAAGTTATTGAGTATTAACCTTATCAGTAGCTTATTAAAAAGCTTATTGAACATGATACAGGGCAGTACCATGAAGTGAATAAAAGTTACAGTGATTATACTAAAGAGCTAATGATATGGAGAGGCGCTCTTAGTAGACCAGGCACTGAGCTAAGCGTGCTTTAAGTATTCTGTCCCCTAATCCAGAAAACCAACACTGCCACCATCACCCTTGCAAACCTGAGCTGAGGCCTGGATGTAAAGCTTCTTGCCGTTAGCGTTGCCTACCAAAGACCAAAGACCAAAGGGGCATGGAACCGCTCTATTACAGGTGGTAAGACTGAGCATCCCCCCTCCAGCACACATGGTCAGCACAGGGGTTGTTTGCTGAATTAGAGACAGCAGGATTAGAGATAAATGCTGCTGCAAAAAGTTGAGTTCCAGGGGAGCTACGGGGGAAGGATGCTTTTTGTATAGTCTTGAAATAGAAATGCATGCTCTTCAGGCGCGTGTGTGTGTGTGTGTGTGTGTGTGTGTGTGTGTGTGTGTGTGTGTGTTTTACTGGATAGTGAACCTGGGTCCTGGTACATTCTAGGTAAGTGTGTTGCTTTTCCACTGAGCTGTAGCCCATCTCTGTTGAAGTTTTTGAGACAGGGTCTCTCTAAGCTGCCCATGTTGACCTGGAACTCATCCTACAGCACAAGCCTTGAACTTTTTTCATATATGCATGTATATCTGATACATATAAATTTGCCTATATGTTTGCTGGTTTGTGGGCACACATGTGGGGAGTTGAGTGTGATTTTTAAGTATGCATCTATGTGAGCTCTGAAGCCAACACTGTCTTCCTCCATCATTCCCCACTTTATACCTTGAGGCAGGGTCTCTTGTTAAACCCAGAGTTTTGGCTAAGATGGACTTACTCCAGGAATGTCCTGTCATTGCCTGGGTGCTGGGACAGTAGGCAGGGCATCACACCCACCCTGCTTTTGGGAGTTTTGTAGACCCAAATAGATCTTCAGGCTTCATAGCAAGGGCTTCACCCACTCTCCAGGCCTAGGCTTTGAACTCATGATTCTCCTGCTCCAGTCTTCTTAGTTTCTACTAATTCCAAACATTTTTCTTTCCCATTTGCTGTTTGTATTTTGGGCTTTGTTTAAGGGTTTCTTCCTGGCCTATGGTGACATGCTTGCAATCTCTAGGGCAACTTCTCTGTGTGTCATGTTTCTGTGTTTGCTGAAATTTTTGACTCTGTCATTATTGTACTGGTCTATCTCTATGCTAAAACTGCATCATCTTCCCCACTGCGGCAGTGAAAAGGCCCCCCACTGGGTGGTTCCCACAGTTTATGTTCCGATATTGCTCCCTCCTCCCTGCTACCTCCTTATTGTCTATCCTTCTTGTGAATGGAATAGCTAAGTTATTTGTGGACCATGGTTCTATAGACACCTTAGCTGCACCTTGTCAATTTTCTTAGACAATTCAGCCTGGATTTCCATCCCTGCACCACTGAGTCAATAAATAACTGTGATATTGTCTCTTAGGTTCGCATGCTGGCGCTAACGTAAAATGGGAAACTATGTGATTTCTCAGTCCTAGCTACAGTGCTCAGAAGAAGAGAGTCCACTTTTGGGTTCAACAAGGGGTCAGGAGACCTGAACTAAGGAAATTCCATTCAGCACCCTCTCTAATGGTCCCCACGGAAATCCCACAGTGTCAGCACACCCATGCATCTGCCACTCACACAAGCATGTTCCAAGGGCGGCCCACTGTAGCTCAAACACATCTATTCATTCTGCCCCCTTGCCAGCTTCCTCAATTACTGCAAGAGCTCTTCCACTGTTTGGTCCCCAGCAGTAGAAAATCTGAAACTGCCTTAGGCTTTGAGTTGCCATCCTTTCCTCTTTATAATTTATCCCGCTGTCAACTCTGTGCCAGAGTCTCTGGAATCTCACCTCTCCTTCTTCCCCATTGTTGCTGTTCCCTGACCTTCTGGACAGTTCCCCCAGCCTCTTATGCTCCCAGTTTCTCCAACCTCACCTGGTCCATTAGCTACTTGTCCGCTCAAGGGAGGACAGTGGGAGCCCTCTGCCTGAGTAGAAGGAATGACTTGCCATCACACTGCTCAATAGTGTTAATACTGTCATTAAGTCCCTTCAGTGTTGCTGCCCCCACCCATTGCCGTACCTGGTGGTTTCTCCACCACTCTGCTTGGCATTGCTGGAGATGCTATGGGATGTTCTTCCCCACGGGGATGATGTGATGTTGAGTTGGGAATATCTTCTGAGATCTCAGGGGTGGGTATTTTGTTAATAGAGCCATTATGGGGCTTCCCTGTCCTGGTGTGCACATCCTTCCATGATTGTCTGTAATCATACCTTCCAGCTTTTTGAAAGAAGCTCTGCCAAACTGTTTACACTGCCCCGGATGCACCAAGACTCCCTTTCTTTACAAGAACCCTTTACTTGTCCTCAAATACCTTCCTTTCCTTTCTCTCGGTTCATTCTTGAAGATCCATCTCACAGCCGTGTTTCCCGTGATGCCTACAGATTTTCCACAGAAAAGCAAAAGATGATCCCGGTTTCCACATCCCTCTTCTCGTGTTTGCTGTAATTCTCAGGTCTGCCTTGCTGCACTCAGCTTTGTGCGTAGTTGTGCAAATTATGTCGCTGCCCCTTAGCACACACTCCCTACATGTGTGTTACCTGTTTTATTGTGGCAGGGGAGGGAAACAGTTTTGTCTTCAACCCAGGCCTAAAGAAAAGTTTAATTACTGGTACTGGTATTTGAGATTATTTTATGTCATCTGACATCAGACTCTTCTTTCCATGCCCCAAGAAAAAATACTCCCCAACAGTGGAATCTTCCCCAGATAAACAGGGAACTGACCTCAGTAACCAAAGGAACTGGGTCTCAAAACAGGGAGAGTAGGTCAAGGCTGTCTTAGGCGCCATTCCTGTCCCTGAGAGGGCGCTGCTCCTGAGACAAATCCCCAGGGCTGGGAAGGAAATACCAGTGCTTTCCCACAGGACTCTAGAAGCATCAGTTTGCAGATAGAGTCCGCGCGATCGCAGAGAGCCTGCCCACAGACATGGCGGCGCCCTGCTCGGCTTCGCGTCGCCCGGACCGTGGGGCCGGCTGGGCTTTGCCAGTTCTCGGGGACTTCCTGCACGACTGGCATTTAAACACGCGCCGGGGGCGGCGGGATGCTGCTGCGGATGCGGAGCTGTGTGCGCGGACGCCTACTCGGAGCTGCCTGGGCACCACAGCAGCGGAGCCCGAGCATCATCTAGCCACGCATCTTGGGGAGACCCAGGACCTCC
>NW_004949124.1:1801657-1814084 GCF_000317375.1 Microtus ochrogaster | reverse complement strand
TCACAGCATCCTGCTCACCAGCCCTGCTGCGGATGAAGCAGGGACTGGGCTGGGTCCAGCAAGTGGAGCAGCACGGGCCATGGTGCATCTGAGCCCGGTGATCCGGTGAGGTGGCGGCGGTGACTCGACCCAGGCGGGTGCCTCTCCCTGGAGCCTTTCCCCAGCTGCCACGATGTTCAGCTGGCTGGGTAACGATGATCGTCGCAAGAAGGACCCCGAGGTCTTCCAAACTGTGAGTGACGGGCTCAAGAAACTCTACAAGAGTAAGCTGCTGCCCCTGGAAGAATATTACCGCTTCCATGAGTTCCACTCGCCTGCCCTGGAGGATGCTGATTTCGACAACAAGCCCATGGTCCTCTTGGTGGGCCAGTACTCTACTGGGAAGACCACCTTCATCAGGTGAGCCGCGCTGGGTGCTGAGCCTTCAGGGTGACGTGGAAAGTCTTGATTAAGGGCTCCGAAGAAATCCCTGTGGGAGGCCCCAAAAGTTGATCCTGCTGCCAAGTCCCCCTTGAATCCTACATGATGCCGCTCTGCTTTCTTAGCCCTTGGTCAATTTGAAGCGCTCAAATTAAGAATCATTTCTGTTGTCTGATTTGTGCATTGTGAAACTGAGGCAAAGAAGGAACCAGGCATCTCGTACAGCCGGGTGTCATAACCCTCCCTTTGGCTAGGGCCGCTCGGTTCTTGTGTAGAGCAGCCTTACCTTTACAACTGAGTTGTTCTCAGGGCCACAGGCCTGGGAGTAGTGGTGGTGGACTGTGGACCTTGGAGCCTCTTGTTTGTTTGTTTGTTTGTTTGTTTGTTTGTTTTTTATCATTTTTCCTTCTCTGTGTCAGAGCTTTTGCGTCTTTCTCTTAGAGACTCAAAGGATGTGAAGCAAGCCCAGAAACAGAATACTTTTAATATCTGTTTCCTTCTTTGATCTTAATAGTTCAGTAATAATACTAAAGACTCACCAAAGTAGAGGAGATACTGACGTGCCTCATCCAGCCCCTTGACTTTGCAGGCAAGATAGCAGAGGCGATGCGGAGGGGAAGTGATGGTTCAGAGCCACACAGTATGGATGCAGACCTGGGATGTGGCCCTAGGTGCATGTGAGGAAATGTTAGCTAAAAGCCTATAACTTCAACAGTGAGTCTTCCATTCCTTTAAATAATAGAGTTTGGGGGCTAGAGGTATCCTTAAGAAGTCCTGCAGGCATTCAAAGAGAGAGGTCTGCGTATTTTCCACCAGAGTCAGGAACATCCCTATCTGAGGAGCAGGCCCTCTCTCCGTCTTCAGTGTGCATAGTCTGCAAGGCCAGGCTGTCTTTGCAAAGGCTGAGGAGTGCTTATGGGTTCTTACAGTGTGGAGAGAGGGCTTGGTGCCCTGCGAGAGTCAAGGGTACTCCCCTGCAGAAGCAGCTGTCCTCTTATTTCTGGGTTGGTGTTTGTGATGTATAAAGCCATGTGCTTTGTTTGGTGATGAGATCAGGAGAGTTGGCAGCCCGGTGACTCATTTTCTTCCGTGCTAAACTTCTGGGAGCACTGCACACAGCCTGCTAACCTGTCATGTCTGAACAGGGCACCAAGTCAAGTTTGTCTTTGGGCTGTCCACTAGACCAGCAGCTTTACAAGGTCAAATGATTTCTAAAGTGAGGGCCCGGGGTGGGGGTAATGGTTTGCTGACTCTATTTTAAATAGAGTTTAATCAATTGCTTTCACTTTATTCTTAAAAATCTAAATCACTTTCCTTAAAAAAAAACCTAATGAAAGATGTAGATCTATCTTTAGAAAAATACATGAATACCCTAAATTTGCCTGTAGTGTTGAGTGGATTTAACTGGAAACACAGAGGGAGAATCTTGGATTCAAGATCAGCCATTCATTTTTATTAAGGACTGATTGGTACCAAACGTGTTTCAGAGATACCTGGGTTGGGTACACAAGGTCTTTTGTGATCAGTGCCTTCCAGTCTGTTAGGTTTTGTCTCATGGGAAATGTGGGCCACCTGCAAACTGTTCTTAGCCTTGCACAGCCTGCCCTGACCCTCTGATCATCCTTGGTCATGACCCTAAGGACATTAAGCTGCTGGAACATCTTCCCACAGCAAGGGTACTTGCAAGGTAGGCTCTGTGCCTGAGCCTCTCTCCAGGACCTCAGCTCTGGGAATTTCCCAGCAGCCATCTTGCAAAATGGGAGGGAAGAAGCAAGGCAAGTGTTTTAGGAGCAGGGTCCCGAGCAGAGAAAAGTTTAAAGTGCCTTTGTGTGAGATACCCTCCTGATTTTGCCTGAGTCATCGTTGGCTGTTACTAGGCATGAGAAAGTGGCAGGGTGACGTACCCCACATTAGCCCTTATCTGAGGGGGACAGAAGATCCCTTCCCTCTCTTATCCTCCAAGCACAAGGGGTCCCCCTTCCCGCTCACACCAGTAACTGAATTTAGCTCATGCTTCCAAAGCTGTTTCCCCTCTAGAGAGAGTCATCTGGTAGGGCAGGAAGGGGGAGAGTATTCTCTAGCAGAGCAAGAGGGGGCATAACAAACCAAACTGCACACTTTGCTTCCCCCTCATAAAATTCAACAATTTCATTTATTATTACAAAGTAAAGAAGAGGGAAAAATAGAAAATGAAACAAAACTGTCCCTAACTTAAATCCCAGGAGAAAACATTTTTTTTAATATTTTTTTATTTATTATGTATACAATATTCTGTCTGCATGTATGTCTAGAGGCCAGAGGAGAGCACCAGACCTCATTACAGATGGTTGTAAGCCACCATGTGGTTGCCGAGAATTGAACTCAGGACCTTTGGAAGAGCAGGCAATGCTTTTAACCTCTGAGCCATCTCTCCAGCCCCCAGGAGAAAACATTAAAAATAATATATTTACCTTCCCTGTACTACAGCTGTTTTATACTCTGTTGAAGACATGCCATGAATGTAATTTTGTATGCTAGAGGTTTTTTTTTTTAGTTATCGTTATAGTGTGAATACGCCCCACATAACCGTCGTTTTTGTGGGCTGTATAATATTTCACTCCGTGGAGATGCAGTTTGTTTCTTAATTAGCTGTACTGCTTTTGAGCGTGCCTGGTTGTTCCTAATTTGTTTGCTACTGCAAGATTACCCTGAATAGCATCTTCCGCACAGACCGGCTATCTTTTTTCCAGAGTTTCCCAGAAGCAGAATTACTAGGCCAAAGGTTGTGCAGCATTTTTCATAAATATTTAATTAAAAAAAACGTTCTGTAGTAAGAGTCACATTCTGCAGTTGTCTTACAAGATGGCAGTGGACACAACTGGCACTTTCCTCTGTGCGCCCTTGTCTGTCCCTTGCCTTCCCATCTCTGTCTGAGGCCTGCACCTCAAAGGAACCTTTCCCCTCCAGAAACAAGGGTGTGCTCCTTGGTTCCCCTCGTCCTTGGCGTTTGGTCTCCATCCACACCATGAAGTCCTATTTCTTGTCCTGGGAAGAACACACAGAAAGGACATTCTTCTAATAACTAATTAACGTGCTATGATCTCTGCCTGAAATAACTTCCCTGGCCTGAGGCCCGGCAACCCAGAGTAATAAAATAAACAATAAATTGGTCTGTGGGCTGCTCCCTCTAACACAGTCTGTCTCTTTAGAGCACAGTAGCTCTGTGTTCCTGGCAGCCTCCTTCCGCCTCTGCTGTTTCTCTTGCTGGCCTGCAACTCTAAGCCTCCTTCCTTGGACCTGTTAGACCCGCTGGCCACCCCTTCCTGTTTCTTTCCGTGCCTCCTCTGTCTGCTGGCGGTAGGGGTGGATGTGGGCCATTCCAGGTACCAGCAGCTACTGTGGCCTCCTTGAACCTTGCCTGGGCTGACATGGGGAAGTCTGAGATTCAGAACCCCCACTGAAATGTCTGGATTGATCTTGAGCCTCTTCTTTAGTGGGCCTTGAACTTTGGGGATGCTGGGTGTTCCAAAGTGAGGCCATCTTAGCTGGCCCTTTGAAGTGCTCCACTTCTTTAAGAACTCTGCAGCCTCCACCGAAGGTGACTGGTGCAGCATTTTCTTGGGGTTGCACCATCTCTTATCAGTCCCAGGATAGATAGGGATGGGGTCCCAATCCTTACCCTGGCCTTTAGTATATGATCACCCCCAGGAAAGATGGTTTTCTTGGAAGCCAAAGGTAGAGAGGCCACCATCCCAGGGACAGCCACTCATCTGTGGACCCAGTTCTGCCTGCAGCAGTACCTACACCACTTCAGGCTCCTGCCAGCCTGAGCCAAAGGATTCTCTTATCATCAAGGGTCCTGGTCTGTTGGGTTCAAAATGGGGCTGGGTGAATATCCAGTTACTTTCTATTTAAGGCTCATTGGTTTCTGAAGGGAGCAAAGCATTTCAGGCTAGAGGAGCTGTATCTGCCTGCCTCAGGTCCAGTTGAGAAATCACCTTGAAGCCAGGCATCTGGAGGGCACTAGAGACACCATTGGAGAAAGGTTTGTATCCTGTCCGCATTGGCTGTGGCACAAAGGTCTTACCTAGGCTAGGTCAGCAGAACCTGGGTTCCCCTACTTCCTAGCCAGAAACTGATAAGAAGGATAAGGTCACAGCAGCATTCCTCTCTGACCTTCAGTTTCATTATCTGTACAGTGTGAGTCTTAACTACCACCTCATGGGAATTGGATAGTTCATAGCCAGTTCAACACCATTTAGTTCCAGGTACCATGATGGGGGTGGTGCCATTCCCTCCCTTCTTTCTAGCTGAGGTTGACCCTCAAGAGATAGGGGACAGTCTCCTTCCAGCACTGCCACAGCCTGATGAAGGTAAGGGCCTGCTGCCTCCCCATACTATATACAGAAGGGCAGAAGTCTGGGTGGGCAGACTTGTCGCAGGGTGGAGCCAGGAAGGGAATGCTAAGAGCAGACGATCTGAGCTCTAAACTATCCTTCTGCAGCAAGCACTTCCCGTAGCTGAGGGTCCTGTGCACACGGCACCATGGCCAGTTTGCCTGGGGCGTGTAGCTAACTTTTCTTAACCTAGTCTTAGAGAGCCTTCCACCCACTTTGTGTGTACACTGTTACTGTTTCCCTAAAACTCAACCAGGCTAATGGAACAAGAATTATCCTGACCTTGTTTTAAAGTAGAAGGAGCCATGGCTGAGTGACCCAAAGATACAGATGCGTGACACAAAATCTCGTGATACTGCACAGCTGTGCAGAGGAGGAACCCTGAGGTCTGCTGTTGCCCAAATGAGGGGAGAGTGTGTGTGGTTTGGGTGAGGCAACGATGAATCTGTTAAGGCTTGAGTACACATCTGAGCTGCGTCTAGAGATGAGGTGGGGATCTGCCGAGTACCTGCAGGCGACGTGGAAGGGATCATTTTCTCTAATTACTGTTTGTGTCCTTGTGGGCAACGTCTGCTGTAGCCTTGCTTTCCCAGAACTTGAGTATTACCTGAAACGGTTTTACTTTTTAGCTGTCGTAGTTAGGAACTAGGCATTTCCCTACTTTATACATCAGGTAGGTAGCGGCTATTCTTTGGAAATTTTACCTATTTGTTTACTTAGCATGCGGGTACATGCGTGCATGTGTATGTGCCTTCCTATTTGTGTGTGTACTGTATGTGGAGGTCAGAGGAGAACTTGCCAGCATGCGTTCTCTCTTTCCACTATGCCAGAGATCTATCTCAGCCTGTCAGGCTTGGCAGCAGTCGCCTTTACCCACTGAGCCGTCTTGCTGGCCCTCCTATTCTTTTGAGCAACTTGTCTAGGGTCATGTGGGTGGTAGATTTGTATGAGTTCCCTAAGCCACTCAAGAGAACAACAGATTCTCCAGATGACTTGGGACACCCAACCCAGAGCCTCCAACAGCAGTATTTGCAGCCCCCCTTCCAACCTTTCAGTTCTTTCCCCCAGGGTGTAGTCTCAGTAGCAGCTCAAGGCCTGGGCCTCTGTCTGGGGAGATGGGTGCCTGAAAGGCAGGCCTGGTTGAGATTCTTGGCTCTGTGCCGAACCCTGGATACTTAGGTCATCAATAAAGGAGACCACATACTGAGATTGCCAACCAAGAAGGGCCTAAAAAAATGAGGAAAATGTTATGAAGTAATGTTCTAGTTAAGAAGCATATGGAGAAAAATTGCCCTCATGGGGAAAAATCAGATTTGTTTTGAGTTTCCCCACACATATTTTATGGTTTAGCTTTTATTTATCTTGCATTGGATGGCAAAGGAGAGGAGGCACCAAAATCCTGTCAGTGTGTGGGACCTCAAACTAGACATGCTAGTTTTCGGCTGACTCCACTTCAAAACTGAACTGATGTCATGGCATGGAGCAGGTAAGGCTGATGACGTGGGGTGGCCACACGGAACAGCCTCAGAGTGTTCTGTCCCTCCTCATTTCATGTGTCCCTGTCTCTGCTCGTCCCAGCCAGGCTTGGATTCAGTCTTCTTTTATTAGCCAGCTGTGGGAATGTTTTAACCCAGCAACAGAGGCGATCTGTCCCACTCCCCATAAAGAAGCAGTGCGTGAGATTCCTCAATAGACTCTCCTTTCTGGGCACAGTGGTGGCTTTGTGTGAGGGGTACCCGGCGCCACAAGACAAACCCAAATGTCTCTGAGAATTTATCCCACCCAGTTCTCTGACTGTAGCCTCCGGGCCTTCTGGTGGCCTCCTTAGACTCTGTGTTTCCCCAGACCCATATGTGGTGAGCAAGTTTTGGGTCACGTGAGCACAAGAGGCCAGCAGGCCCAGCCACCTCAGGCCATGGCTCCGTAACTCTGCAGGAAGCTGACCTGTTGGGCTGGGCATGTTGCCCTTTGTTCATCTGCTGAGTACAGCATGTTTCCCAGGGCTGGAATCTGAGCTGCCTTTTAAAGAACATAGCTCATTGCTGCTGCTGCTGCTGCTTTCTTCGTTCTGGACATTTTTGAGGCTGCCTCAGAATGGATCTTTCCATCCTTTCAGTTCATTTGTGGTATGGGGGGGGGTCCTTCTGTCTATGTGCTGCTTTTATTGGTTAATGAATTAAAAAAATGCTTTGGCCTGTTATTAGGGCAGAACTTAGGTAGGTAGGGAAAACTAGACTGAATGCTGGGAGAAGGGAGGCGGAGTCAAGGAGATGCCATGGAGCCACCACCAGAGATAGACGTGCTGAAACTTTAGCTGGTAAGCCACAGCCACGTGGCGATACACAGATTAATGGAGATGGGTTAAATTAATATGTAAGAGTTATCCAATAAAAAGCTAGAGCTGATGGGCCAAGCAGTTATTTAATTAATACAGTTTCTGTGTGATTATTTCAGGAACCAATAAGTGGCCTTGCTGTAACATAGTTGTCCCCAGAGTTCCCATCTACACCCACTATACCGACCTCCTCCTCTGGCTGCACAGGACTTTACTGCCAACATCAACTGTCCCAAGTCAGCACATGGATTCCCACAGAGCATCTGGCCCTACTGTTCCTAATTGTCTTTGTGAAAACCACAGGACCAGGACCTGCTCCTGTCACCTGGTAGCAGCAACTTTTGTGTGCCACCTGCAGTCACTGAGACTGAGCGGGCACCCAGGACCTGAGTTCCTGGAGACACATGTATTCCTGGGTTTGCGGGTCCCAAAGCCTCCCCTTTCCCTCAGGCCCCGACGTTAGTCAGCTTTCTTGCCAAATCGTAGACTTTTGTATATTTTCTCACTTTCTGTTTCTAGTTCCACATGGGGCAGGACATCATTTTTGGCCACAAGAGGTGGCTCCATTTCTTGGAGGAGGCTTAAGCCATAGAAGGAGATGGTAGGTATAGTGATTAAAGGCATGGGTTCTTACATCCAAATACCAGGTTCAAATCCTAGGCTATCTGTAACGCATGTTTTGTCTCATCCCCTTTAAAATGAGATGAGACGCTCACTATTTGGTACCAATTAAATGTGTAATGATTGTGACCATCAAACCTTCCGAACAGCCTTCAAGGTAGATTTACTTCCCAGGTACATTTGACAAGGAGGACATAACACTCCCAACCTAGTGCATATGGATATGAAGTGAGATGAACAATGTCTAGCCGATTGCAGGTAAGCAGTAAGGCTAAACTGTGATACTCTGGTAGTGGGAGATGCTGAGGCCAGTGTTTAAATTGGGTGCCTTCTAAAAGGCATAGCCCATGTAGTTAGAAAGCCCATGGTCCTGTCTCATTCAGGAAGTTCCCAAGGGAAGAAGGTCACCAGGAAAGCAGAAAGTACAGCCCTGTGTGTGACTTCCATGTTTATTCTCATCACAGTTCCAATGCAAGAACTCAAAGTGACTCTCTGATCGGGAGAAATCCTTCCTTTATATTCCCAGTTGTTGGGCGGGGCTAGTCGAGGTATGAGGGGCTTCCCGAGGTGACCAAGACTTACAAAGCTTCCTAATACTGCTGTTGTCTAGTTCGCCTCTTGGACAACAGCACTCCAGGCTCTGAGAAATCAACAACTTCCTCTGGGACTGGGGCTACAGCAGCTGCTCCCACAGGCTCCTTGGGGACCAAGTCCATAGCAACCCGGCCTAAACTGCCTGGGAACCGTGAAGTAGAGTGTTGCTCTGAACGCTTCCTGAGGCACGGAGAGCCCACTGGGGACCCGAGGAAGCCAGCAGGAAACCTGGAGAGGCAAAGGATGGCAGGGGGCTCAGGCTTGGGCTAGGGAAGCTGGGCCTCTGGCTCTGGAGCTGCTTTGTCTTTCCTCAGGCCTTGGTCAGCTTTCTGGGGAGTGATTTCTCAGAGGCATCCAAGATGGTAGAAGAGTGGTGACACCATGTCTCACTGATTGGAGGTTGGGGCCCAGCCCTATTACTCTGAGAAAAGCTACCGTCACTCTTCAGCTTCCTCAGTGACTACCTCAAGTGGCACCACAGGGACAAAAGAGACAGCATTGTCAGTTTCAGAATCAAGTGTGACTTAGAATTGCTATTACATGTCAATGGTTATTACCAGGAAAATGATAGCGTTGATACGGAGAATCCCATAATGCCCTGGGCCATGTGTTTGAATCATCTGGGAATCTTCTAAAGCCGTGGTTCTCTACCTTTCTAATGGTTTGATACGGTTCCTCGTGTTGTGGTGACCCCTCTGTCCCAATCATAAAGTTAATTTCGTTCCTCCTTGTTCCTGAGGACTCACTTTGTAGGTCTGTGTTTCTCAGGCAGTGTCCCTTGGCTCTCTCAAAAGATGCTCCGGGACTATCCTCTGTCTGGCCAATCCTACCCCAGGACACATCCATGCAGTTGTATTCAGTCCAGCCTCCCCCTGTCTGTGTCCAAACTTGTGCTGGGATCCTAAAGGGCTCTGTTGTCTGGTGGTGGTGTTGACTACTCCCTGGGTAAGCATGTGCCTTTGCTCTTAGCCCCTCCCAGGGGCAGCAGAGCGGGAGAAGCAGGTAGCCTTGGGCTCTCACTGCCCAGGCCTAGAGAAGAACAGAGAGGTACCTGTCATGCCATGCATGACCAGAATTTCAGAAGCAACCATCCTCCTGCCCCCTCGAAAAGTGCTCTTCATCAAGGGATGAGAATAAATGGCTGCAGATGATACCACCCAGAGTGCTTCCCTGGCACAGTGGCCCAGGAAACAGAAGGCCCTCCAGAGATCACATTGACCAGTCTCCTAGTGAAACAAACCTTGAGGCTCAGATCAGGGAAGGGGCCTGCTTGGTGTGATGAATGAGCAGAATCAGGTGCAGGAAGTAGAAAGGGAAGGCGTTAAAATCCACCCCTTTAAAAATAGGCAACCACCCCTCCTCCGCTTCCCTTCTTTCACTGAGGTATGTCAATTCCCGAACAGCCGTTTCTCCCTCTTCTAGACAATAGAAACTGCTGTTAGATAGCAAGAAGGATTTCACTAAGAAGTATTTGTAATAATTCACATCACGGGATTACACATAGTGATTAACAAGGGTAAAGTAAATTTGGGCTGTCTCCCAGATGTATTACGCATACAACGAAACCCCTGCATAGCTATTATCTGCATAATCTTGCAGAGTATGTAAATTCCCACCTACAGGCTGCACAACATCCTCTGTGGTTACTAAGTCTGTACCAGTTGGGGGCAGGGTACGTGTGTGTGCGCGGGTGTCAGGTGCAGTAGAAAAACATCAGTAGTTAAAAGGTAAATTTTGATTCCACTTCAGGTAGAAACGATAAAACCTAAACCCTTTCAAAGAATGCAAAGCTAGACTTTCCAACCAAGAATCCCTCTACAAACTGAAATCTTGGTATGGAAACTTCCCGAAGCCTCAGGACACAAGGAAGGGAAGGGGTCTTGTGGAAGTCCAACACAGGGTGTCTTGAATGTGGTCATTTTCTGGAAGCTGAGCCAATTGGGTCATGACAAGAAGGGAAGGTGTAAACTCTTAAAAACTCCAGTTGGCCAATGAGATGGCTCAGAGGGAAAGGACTCCTGCCACCAAGCCTAATGGCTTGAGTTTCATCCCGGGACTCACAGTGGAAGGCAAGAGCCAGTTCATTAAAACATTCTCTGAGTTTCACACAGGCACAGTGACACATGTCAACACACACACACACACAAATACATAAATAAGACTACAACACACACAATAAATAATAAAAGTAAGAAAAAACCTTCACTCATCTATGTGAAAGTATGCTTAATCACAAAAACTGTAGCATGCCTATAAATGGAATATTTCTACAGAACACACAAAAAAAATCTAGGATGGGTTGCAATTCATTTTGCGTAGTTTACCCTTCAGGCTGCTTTTCCATTCTATCACGTATAAACGCTCTATATTAAATAACCAGTCATGTATATAGCTAATGATCTCCAGGAAGCCAGGAGAGCCTTGGGATTGTCTGATTCTTTGCCCGTGTGTGTGAATTTCAACAGGAGCTTGATTTGTGAACTCTGCAATACCCTAGTTAGGGATTGACTTCAGCCCATGGTTGCTTCAGAGTCCAAGCCTTGGCTTTCCTTCATCCCTTCCTGAGTCAAGAAGGGGGAAAGGACCAAGAAAACTGAGTGTGTGGAGTTCAGCTAAATCCCACCTCCTCTGCACAGTGCTTGCTCTGGCTCTGTCCCTGCCCCGTGACCTGTGTCTATGCAGCTGTGTAGTAGACAAACGGGCCATCTATGAGCACCAAGCCTACATGACTGCACCCTTTCCTGCAGGTACCTGCTGGAACAGGATTTCCCAGGCATGAGGATTGGGCCCGAGCCGACCACTGATTCCTTTATAGCGGTGATGCAAGGAGACATAGAGGGGATCATCCCCGGCAACGCCCTGGTGGTGGATCCGAAGAAACCCTTCCGAAAGCTCAATGCCTTTGGCAATGCCTTCTTGAACAGGTGAGTCCGGGTGCTGGGGGCGGGGCGGATGGGTGCACAATGCTGGGTGGGTTCTTTGCTTCTTTTTGAAGCACAGGGGTGAAAGGAGAGGGGTGTGGTTCTGGGAGACGGTCTTTTCTATGCTAGCCGCTTGACTGTCTCCTGAGTGTAATTGAATCATCACCATGGGCTGTGGGACTTGACAGCTCTGAGTGCTAGGCTGAGGCCACCTAATTACTGAGTAGGGAGAGATCTGACAGTGTCATGAATCACATGGCTCTACCCTGCCCTGTCCCAGTAAAAGCATCAAAGGGAAGTTACATGTTTTCCAGGACTTGCTTACACTATGCCTGGGATTATTTGTCCAAGCAGAAGGGAGCATTAGAAGGTTCTTTCTTGTTCCTGAATGTTCTTACCTGGAAAGAAAGCTAGAGAGGCCTTGAGTTTGACCAGTAGTCCTCTTAAGCTCCCTGTGTGACCTTGGGCAGGTCACCTCCCTCCCCTTACGATGAGTTCAGGCCTGAAAATACCAAAGTCACCATGAGGCTTTGAGTGGAGAAAGCCCTACACCAGTGGTTCTCAACCTTCCTAATGCTGTGACCCTTTAATACAGTTCCTCATGTTGTGGTGACCCCAACCATAAAATTATCTGTGTTGCTACTTCATAACTGTAATTTTGCTATTGTTATAAATCATAATGTAAATATCTGTTTTCCAGTGGTCTTAGGCGACCCCTGTGAATGGCCATTCAATCCCCCAAGGGGTTGCGACCCGCAGGTTGAGAACCACTGCTCTAGAGTGTGCATGGCAAGCTAATCTCAGCTTTCATGTTATAACTCTTCCCAACTGGAGTGAACAGGATCCTGGCTGTGCTTGTCAATGGTTAATCCATTTTACATATACTCTGCACTTCATTGCAAGGCTACTCTTTCTTATTGGAGATATTTCAAGTAAAAGAGAAGATCCTAGACTTTGGCTTTGGATAAGCCTGGAATCAGATCCCACCTTGAACTGTGGATCTTGGACAAGTTACCAAGCTCTTGTGAGCCTCACTTTGCTCATGTGTAATACAGGACAACAATAACATCGTTGGCCGGGCTGAAGCAGAGGCAAGTGAGAGTCTGAACACTGGGTAGAGTGTCTAACAGAAATGGTAGGTTATGGTTAGGATGGCTAGT
>NW_004949124.1:1776852-1800595 GCF_000317375.1 Microtus ochrogaster | reverse complement strand
AATGGTAGGTTATGGAGGACAGCTAGTGACTGTGTGGATTTCCTGCTTTTTGTTTTTAAATTTGATTCCTGGACTGGGAAGATGGCTCAGAGGTTAAGAACAGAGGACTCAAGTTCCGTCACAGCACTGACCTCCAGCAGCTCACTGTAGGGGATCCAGCACCACCCAGCACAGACACACATAGAAACACATACTTAAAAGAATTTTAAATTAATCTTTAAACTTATTTCCTAGTTTTTCAGTGAGAGAAATGGGTCATTTATAGCATTTCCATCTCTGGAAATTGAGGCCTGTTGCCCAGAAACATTATCAGTATCTCTTATCCTGTAAACTTTCCTGTAGTGATATAACCCACAGTACTTTGAGACAAGAAGGAACAGGTGACCTGGTGTGGGAGGGACAGTGTGGAATGCCAACAGGCAGGACATGTTTTCTGGGGGACAAGAAATCACTTGTGAGGAGTTGGTCTATTAGGGAGGATCATCAGGAGGTAGGCATGGTTTCTTAGAAAGGAAAGTTGAATCTGTATAAATGGATCGGGGTGGTGGGTACTGAGGTGCATGAGGTGGTGTCCTTGGGACCAGGAGTTTCCGCTACCTGGAGCTGAGGGACAGAGGCCTGATCCAGGTAGAGGGGGAGAGAGGCACATGGAGTACTAAAACACAGAATAGTATGTGTTGAAAGGGAGGTAGAAGGATGAGCCAGCTGGGGGTGAACCGGGGCGTCTGGGGGTGGGAGACATGATGCATTCAATTTCCGGTACCTCAGTTTGCAGCGAGTGACCGTGAGTCAGCGAGGGAGCTTCATTCTTCAGAGGCAAAGATGAGCTAGCTTCCAGGTGAGAGCAGAGAAGAACTGGGGTACCTGAGAGTCGGTTATCAAAAGAGATGGGGGGGCCAAGGTTGGCGGTTAAGCTCCTTCAGGATAACTGCTTACAGTGATAATAGTATCTCTGTGTAATGGCATGCGGTCAGTTATGATAACAGATCTATGTAATTACCATAGTAGCCAGCACATTCCTGAGGGAGGAGTGCCTTTATGTCATGAACCAAACCCAGGAGGGCCCACTGACTATATGATTAATTCGACTTTTGAAACCAAGGACGCATATGCGTGAAAAGTCTGGTTAACAACACATAACCTCTTTCAGTACTGCTGTCTTCATCCATAAGATGACGAAATGCAAGTCACAGACTCTCTGGACGCCCCGCTCTCCTCCTGCAAACATAGAAAGATAACCTGAGAGAGGAAAAGCATCTAGAGAGTGGGTAGCTGTGACTGTGGATTTCACACTTGGAATTGAGGGGGAGAAGGGTGAGGGAAGACGCAGCCTCATTGTCTTGCTGAATCGCTTTCTTTTTTAAACTGTAGGAAAAACAATATAATTTAAAATATTCTGAAAATGATTCATTAAAAGCCTAGATGTGAAGGCACTGTGGGGTTGGGGAGTACACAGAAGGTGAGTCCATCTCCCCTTAAAGCTTTGCTTCCCTTTTGAGGATGAAAATGTTAACTGGAAAGAACAGACACAGATGAGGTTCCTTCAGGGTTCCTGGCCACAGGGCCCTATACTGTGCGGCTCTGGCGAAACAGACTGAGGAAAGAAAGCAGAGCAGCTGTCTTAAGGACTGTCCCATCCCCCAGGCACGGCACGAGGGGGTGGAGTGCTTGCTTTAGTGCAGGAAACTCTAGTCCTTGGAGGCAGCAGCTTGGTGGGCTCAGCAAGAGAAGTAAGACTCAGTCTAGTCCTTGGGCTCCTTCCGGAAGATAAGCTGCCTGTTTCACAGCAGGGGAGAGCAGTCGCAAAGGTGATGTGGAAAAGCCAGCATTTGACCTGGGCTTGAAGCAATGGGGGAAATGACACCGGAAGGGTGAGCAAAGGGATTCCAGGAAGGAGAACCTGAAGCAAGAGAGAAAAATACAAGCAGAGAGAGACAAAAGAAAGGAGCTTAGTGTAGGACCCTCTAACTAGAGGATGGGTGACAGTGTGCACACACCACTAAGACAGAGGCTGATAGGGCCAACTGGGGCCTGCCAGTAGTGACCAGTCGTCAGTCCAGCGCTGGCTATAGTTTCACACCTCGTCAGCACCCACCGCTGCTCCTCCTGGGTACCATTAGACAGTCATCCTAGAGTAATGTCTGGCTGAGCTAGCCTTGCAGTTGCCCAAATAGCACACTCCTGGGTGGTATGACTCATCTTTCAAGGACAGCCCCAATTCTACCTCCCCCAAGAAACCCTCCTCCCAAACCATCTCTCTGCCAGGTTCTAACAAACCCTTCTTTGGCTTTGGGATGCTGGCACCAGGCACCTCTGCACCCTGGCTTGTCATTGCCGGGCACAGATAGCATCTTTGCCTCCACCAGAGGCAGGGATCAAAGTTGGTTTGTCATAGGACTCTTGACAGCAAGGACTCAGAGCATGAGCCCAGACTGCCTCAGGGTCACCTGGGGAGTTTTTCAAAGAACAGATCTCCAGGCATACCACAGTCACTTTCAGCATGGCTTCCTGTGGGTTTGTGATCTTCTGTTCTGCATCCATCTGCTTACTATCGCATGCTACATAAGGCCTGCAGTACACATGTAGGATGCACAGTGATGGGAGCGGGGGAAATGCAGAGTGATCAAATCAGAAGGGGGTTGCCATACCCTGACTATGTGCAGATCTCCAGGCTCCTCCTGCCCCTTGACTGGAAGCACTGTCTGGAGGAGGTAGAGTTCTGATTGGCCATCAGGAGTTGGCCAAGCTAGGTGAAGCCTTTCAAGGAAGGAAGTGGCTGGCCAGGGATCATTAAAGACTTGAAGCCACAGGCGTTTAAAACAAGGCTTTGGACACATACGAGAGGTAGGATTTCACTATGGAGCAGCCAACATTTTATCAAGCACCCTGGGTACCAAGCACTCCAAAACAGGATATGATAGGTGGCAAGAGAACCATAACTCACTCCTGGGATTAGCCGGCATACCTAGCATGCCCACAGCAGGTGACCTGGTACCCTGTGGCCCACGGGATGGTCGGGTGATTGAAGCCTTGATTGAGCCAGCGAGGTGCCTCAGTAGCTCACCATAGCCTTCCTCTCACCATCCGTGCAGGTTTGTGTGTGCCCAGCTGCCCAACGCCGTGCTGGAGAGCATCAGTGTCATTGACACACCAGGGATCCTCTCCGGGGAGAAACAGAGGATCAGTCGAGGTAAGCGGCGTTCCTGGCGGGTGTTGAGCTGGTCACCTGCTCCTGGCCTCTCCTGTCGTATCTGCTATGTGCCTCTGAGTAGCCCATTACCCCTTCAGTGTGGGTTTAGGATTTTTGAAGGCTGGCCTTGAACTCCTGATCCTCTTAAGTTACAGGTCTGTACCCCAGTACCCCACTGGCCTCGCCTTTCTATGCTATGCTTTTAGCAGGAAAATCAGATGAGATGTAATCTCGCCAAACCTGGTGCTCGTAGCCTGGACTGGGACCAAATTAGCACTCAGAAGTCTGCCTCCGGGAAGGGTCAGCCTTGCACTGGCAAGTCTCTCTGGGAAGTGGCCAGGGCTCTCTCCTGAATTGACCTCAGGTGACACAGGCCTCCCTGTGGCATGTGCCTCAGCACCATTCACTCCATGACTCCTTACTGACGTAGATCTGTCTGTCCATCTTGCCACCGCAGCAGGAACCAAGAACCTCTTCCTCAAGGGCATGGCCTGTGCAACTCAGTACCCATTTACTCCCAAGCCTCAGAGAAGATAGTTACGGACCAACAGGCATACAGCCCATGGCTGTGGATCCTTGAGGCTTAGCAGTGCCAGGGAAGGTCCTGAGCTTTTCTCTCCTGATAGGAGTAACTCTCCTCTAGGAAACATGAGGATAGAAAGGCTCAGCTCCCTGGGGCTACACAGTAGCTGTGTGTGAGCCCAAGCAATGGGAGAGACTGCCAGAGAACCCTTTGGGAAATAGCCTTCTCTAGGTGAGACCCGGACAGGCCTTCCTAGAGCCCCACTTTAAAGCCGTGTTGGGAGTGAGGCATCATGAAATATCTGAGCAGGACCCCCCTCTATCCCAGGAGGTAAAACCTGGAAAGGAGAGAGGAAGGAAGCAGCTGAATCAGGAGGGCATCTGGAAAACCATGTTCCCAGTGCCTATAATTGGTGACCTGTGATGGGGTCCAGGAAGCCTGGTCCCTTGGCCCCTAACTCTGAGCTCTGGTGGAATGAGGAGCAGTCAGTCTGCACCCCCAGAGCCCTGGGTCTGAGTCTAGGCCTTAAAGGATGTAAGGCTCACGGGGCAGTCCACATCTTGCAGGATAACAGCGGCAGACTGGTACCACAGGCTGCAGGCATTTGCAACTCATGCACCTGCTAGGGCAACACAACCTAGCCTGCAAGCAGGCCTGGAGAGAGGACAGCCTTGAGGGGCCCAAGGGCACTAGACTTGGACTTGTAGTTCAGGGCTGTGGCCTGACAAAGCCCCTAACGTCTCAGGGAAATGCATCGTAGAGCCTTATGACAAAGTCTGCAGACCTCTTCCCTCCTTAGCGGCTCTCCAAGGCTGCACGTTACATGACCACGGTCAGCTGTGTGATTCATCACCCTTGAATTTGGGCCTGTGCAGATGCACAACGCAGCCTCATCTTCAGCGACTCGTGTCTTCTACCTTCCTGCCCTGCTTCGTTCTTTCCCGTTCTCCACGTCCTCCCCTGCCTTTGTCTTCAGACCTGCGCTACACACACTGGGCACTGGCGATCTTGATTATGTTTCCACCCCCTCCTTCCAAGAACTGACAACGCATCAGACTCCTCCCTTCTCTGAACAAAACAATGACTCTGCTAGGGTGCTCTCTGCCATTCTGAGTCCAGACCGGTGCAGCTGCTGGCCAAAGCAGCCAGAGACAGAGAGAAGCTGGGGTTGGGACTGCCACCAGCCCAGAGCAGTGCTGATTTCAGCACCCTGAAAAAAAAAACAGAGTCTGGGAGGATAGCAGATACCCCAGTGACCCAGGTGGTGGTGGTGATGGGACCCGATTCAGGCACATTGTCTGGGTACACAGGCTCTTCTATCCTTCCTTGTGGTTAGCCATAAAGCCAGAGTTCCAGTTTAAGCCCCTCCAGACTTCCCCACCCCCACTTACACATTCTTCACACCTATACCCACACCCTGCCTCCCTCACACCTCCTGACACCCACACACAAGTGTCTACGCCAATCTACAGTTGATTACCCAGACTTCCTTCACTTATAGGGTTGGCCATAGTAGACTGGGTACTTCCTACCACCCTCCTCAAGCCCAGGTGGGCCAGGTCCCCTCAGATGGTCCTGCTGATTAAGCCCACAGTCCCCTCACCATGCCTCTGCCTGGCTCAGGGCTTATGGCTCAGCAGAAGTGTTAGAATCAAGTCAGCACAGAGATACCTTAGCCTAGACTGCCCAACCCCTGGCAGTTGCTCTTCGGGGCTCCCAGAGCCTCGGCCATCATTGGGATGAGCCTTCTGCCCTAGGCTAATGTCAAACAGTGTGGTCTTTGCTTCAGCGTGGCCTTCTGTCCAGGCCGGGGATTGGGGTGTATGTCTATAGAGAAGACAAGTCCGTGAAGTTTCAAGCTTGCACTCAGTTCTGAAAGAAGTCTCTGGAGGAGGCAGGAAAGGCAGACAGAAAGCTGTTCCTGGAAGGGGCAGGATGTGGCTGGCCCTGGTTCATTACCGGGAAGGAGCACGGATGTAGCAGTGTGCAGAGGGCGCTGGAAGGCATCATGCCTTCTCACATGGAAGGCACATTTCCTGACTGTTCAGACTGAATCCGCCAGTTCCACACTGGGAAAGCCACTCCGGGGCTTCATGCTCTCAACCCAAGACTGCACATAGATGGAGACCCTGGCCCAAGCAAGTACTCAGTAGGCTCAGAGCAGGTGACACAATTGGGATGTGAGACCTGATCTCCCGAGTCCCAGTCTTCAGCCTTCAGTACATTCCCAAAACCTATTGGGAAAGACCAGGCAGGAATGGGGGCTAACTTGTCTTCTCCAGGTTTCCTCTTGAGACGTCAGGGGTCTGTGCCAATATAGCTTGTAGCCTACACCCCTAGCCTACCCCTGAGCACTGAGGGGTTCCCTGGCTCCTCAGAGGATGGGCTGCTAAACCCATGTATGCTCAGAGCAGCTGGGCCCCGATACCTTCTGAAGGCCTCACTGCCAGTTTCGTGGTCACCTGAGGCCTGTGATGGGTCTGCTTGGACCATTCTTTGTGGTTGTTTCCTGGAAGTGTCCAGGGTATTGTTCCGTATTGTCAGCCAAAGGCTCCCATTTGGTGCTGCATGTCTCTGTATCTCCCTCTTTTTTAAGCATCCCTAGGACTTAACAGATTTGGGGAAGGGTATGCTATATGTCCATTGTAAGTAAGCCTCCGGCCTCTGGGTTGCAGGCTCGCCCGGGACTAAGAGCTAAGAGGATGTGGATCTGGGTTCTAAGCCTTCGTTTGCTAGCATCTGGTCTGGCTGTGTACTTCAGAATGCCCTTAGCTCACCTCTCTATGTCTGTACTCCGTCTTGTGCACGATGCGTACACCCTGTTCACTCCGGGTGATGGAAGGCTGTAGAGATCCTCCACTGAGGTTCGTTTTGCAGCTGAAAATGCAAAGAACGCCGCAGTGTATATCAGACAGCGAGGGAAGTGCTGGGTTATTAAGGAGTGGCCCTGCTTATTGAGTTTGTCTCATTGATTTCCTCCTGCCTGGCATTAATTAGAAATACTTTCTTCCCCGTCCCTGGAGCCCGGGGGCGGGAGCTGCAGATCCCTGCAGGCTTCCCAGACTCTAGCCTGGAGCCTACCCGTTGGATCTCTGGGTGCCGGCAGACATTCCAAGAGGAATTCAGGAAGGACCACTATTCTGTCTCTCCACCCTATGATTCAGAGACCATGGACTATTGAAAGTGTTCAGGAGTCATTACTGAGGGCCTCGGAGCCATTCCTTAGTTAAAGGGGTGTATCAGGTAGTCACCGTGGGCACACTGTGCATCCTGGGCATTAGGGTGGTCTCCATCTAGACTGAGTTCTCTCCTCCTCCTAGTATCAGGTCTGTTTTTCATGGCTACACCGTGGGCCCTCCATTAAGCCAGTTTTTACTATCCATATTTTTTTTTTTACATCCCAGTAAAAGAGGTTCAGACTTGCAGAAGGCCGTTCAGAAAACAAATGGGAAAGATAGCTTTGTGTCCCCCTCCTGACTGTGCCCAGTCTTTGCCTTTCCTCTATCTCTATTTCTGGGGTTACCTATAAGTCCAGGCTATGGAAGCACCTCACATTCATCCTAGAGGTTGCACGGGCCCCCAAGTAGTCAGGAGCTAGGAGGGTGAGCATTGAGGGGAGCTTGCAGAGGCATGGCTTCAGTCTCACAGTCTTCCCAACCGCACACCACAGAGGAGGCTTCTCCCTGCTTGTCACTCGATAGCAGCTACCAGAGCCTGCCCAATTTGCAGAAGTGGGAGGATTAATAGGAGGCCTCGGTGCTCATCCCATCATAGGAAAGGTTCCCGGAAGCCATCTGCTTGTCAGCAGATTGGAGGAGGCTTCCTGTAGGCATGCCCAGGGCACAGAGGCAGTGGCCTTCAGCCTTTCCCTCTCCGTAGATATAAAGGCATTCTTGTGTCTCGTCTCCATATTACTGTGTTCCCCATCCTCACACCTCTGGATGAAGACACAGAGAATTGTAAACCAAGAAAGGAAGTGCAGAGATCATCCATCCTGGAAACAGAGACCAAGGATAAGTGAGGGGATTCTATTGCGCAGCATATCAAGTTAATAACCGAGTAGAAACTACAGGGAACACACCCAGGTCAGTGATCCTACAGAAACACAGACCCGCAGAGCAAGCTCCATCCTGTGGCGATACACAGAGGAGTTCTCTATAAAGGGACCTGGTGTTTGGCCAAGGTCATGAGTAAGAATATCATCTGCTTCTCTCAGATTTGATCCTCACAACCCTGTGGTCAAGGCATTGGTGGGTCCTGGTTTAGAGAGTGGAAGACTAAGGCCCAGAGATGCGCTGTTCTCTGTTTCCCTGATGTAAAAGGCAGAACAGGATTCTGTGTATACTGTGTGCAGCAGATGCAGATGGAGGACCTACCATGTGCACCCTGGGTGCAGTGGGGATGGAGGAGGATAAGGCTACTTTGTTCAGGTTGGGGCCACAGGGAGAGGTCCCTAATTACATGAGGGAAATGGGTACCCATTATTGTTAGGGAGATGTAGCTCAGTTTATGAAGTGTTTGTTATGTAAACATGAGGACCCGAGTTTGAGCCCTTGCAACCCACATAATAAAAGCTGGGCATAGAAGCCATGGTGTCCTCTTATATTGATAATCCCAGCACTGGGGAAGCTGAGACAGGGGGATTCCTGTGGCTTTCTGGGAAGCCAGCATAGCCCATTTGGTGAGTTCCAGATCAATGAGAATATTGTATTATTTCGATACAATAATATGTATTGAAAAACATGGAGGATGGTTCCTGAAGAATGACCTGCCCAGGGTTGGCCTCTGGCGTCCACATTCATGAACACAGTGTTTATATATCTACATACACACACACGCACGCACGCACACACACAGAGAGAGAGAGAGAGAGAGAGAGAGAGAGAGAGAGAGAGAGAGAGAGAGACGGAGAGAGAAAGAGAGAGAGGAGAGGAGGGGGATAAATGCCTATCCAAACCTCCTGGATCAGACTTGAGGTGTTGTCTCAGAGACCTCATGATCCATTCACTTCCTAAAGTAAATTGGCAACCAGTCCCCCCAATATGAGTCTTTTGGATTCCACTACATAGCCAAACCATGACCTTCTCCATGATCCACAGCTGCTTGGCACCAAGCAGAACAGGCGCTCTAGAGTTCCCGGAACCAGCGGATTTAAAGTAGCTCAGGGCTGGATAACAAGGTGTGGCTGCCAGCAGCCCAGTCACATCCTCAGGAAAGGACTCCATACAGAACAGGAGTTGGGAATTTGGGACTGCAGCAGAGGAGCGAGGAAGGAAGTGAGCCTGGGAACTATAGGAGAATAAGTCACTTGGGTCTGTAAGGAGGTCGTCCCAACCAGGGATGGGCGTGGTTTGAATCTGCAATGGTCACTTGCGTCTTCTGTTTTGCTGATGGTACCTTGTAAAGAATTTCCGAGTCTTTATTCAAATTCAAAACAGAAACCAGTCCAAGCTGATGCACTGCTGGAATCTCAGCACTTTGGAGGCTGAGGCAGGGGTGGGTATGGTGTGGGGGATGGCGGCGGTGTTCAGGTGTGAGGCTAAACTGGCGTTTCTAAGAAGTTCAAGGCCCATATGAGCTACTGCAAGACAGTAAGACCCTACCTCAAAATCTCGGCACAAAAGCAATGTCTAGACTTTTTTTTTTCCAGCAGGAACTCTAGCTCCTGACTTTAATAAGACGGTAACTGGGTAGTAGCTGTCCTTTGTGGGAGTAGCAATGCTTATAATAGAATCCAGCATTTACTGAGCATCATCTCCATCATCCTAGTGGCCAAATATTCACTAATGACCATTCTATAGATGGAAAATGCTAAGGAGGTTTGGAGCTAGAGCTCAGTAAAAGAGCATTTGTGTAGCATGCATGAAACTCAGGGTTTGATTCCCACTACTGCACACACAGGGAGGGGGAGAGGGAGGGAGGGAGGGAGAGAGAGAGAGAGAGAGAGAGAGAGAGAGAGAGAGAGAGAGAGACAGAAATTTGCTCAGGGTCAAAGAGCCAAATGGGAGGAGCCAGGCTCTTTCCAAGACTGTGTTGTCTTACGTCAGACCCTTCACTATAGGTCCATGCCCCAAAGCTCCTCCCACTGACTATGCCTCTGCCACAGGGTATGATTTTGCTGCTGTCCTTGAATGGTTTGCCGAGCGGGTGGACCGCATCATCCTGCTTTTCGACGCCCACAAGCTGGACATCTCTGACGAGTTCTCAGAAGTCATCAAGGCTCTCAAGAACCACGAGGACAAGATGCGAGTGGTGCTGAACAAGGCGGACCAGATTGAGACCCAGCAGCTGATGCGGGTATATGGGGCCCTCATGTGGTCCCTGGGCAAGATCGTGAACACACCAGAGGTGATTCGAGTCTACATCGGCTCCTTCTGGTCCCACCCTCTCCTCATTCCTGACAACCGGAAGCTCTTTGAAGCTGAAGAGCAGGACTTGTTCAGAGACATCCAGAGTCTCCCCCGTAATGCTGCTCTTCGAAAGCTCAATGACCTCATCAAGAGAGCCCGGCTGGCCAAGGTAAGGCTGGCCCCTAAAGGTGGAGTTTAGACAGGTTCATAGGTAGGGGTCAGTTGTAAGAATTGCAGTCCCTTGGTTAGATGGCCAGGTTGGTTCCATGCGCACCCCAGTGACCCTCAGGATAGCTATGCTTTTATAGTTTCTCTGTGCCTTTTTCTGTGTCTGTAAACGGAACAGGCTGATGTTGATGTAGAGAAACAGTGTGAAAATCCTCACCACTGCACTAGATGCCTTCGTGCTCAGCGGGTACCACTGTGGTCAGATCTGCAGCATCAGCAATGGCAGCATTCTCACCCCCACCACGGTGACCTTACTTCCCAAGACTGTGAGGGATGGAGAGAGAAATGGTCTCTGAAGCAGAGGCAGGAGGAAGGGCTAGAAGGGCCAGTCTGGGCTCCTCATGAAGTTGTCCTCTGTCCCTCTTTGTCAGGTCCATGCCTACATCATCAGCTCCTTGAAGAAGGAGATGCCGTCAGTGTTTGGGAAGGACACCAAAAAGAAGGAACTGGTGAACAACCTGGCTGAGATTTATGGCCGGATTGAACGAGAGCACCAGATCTCCCCCGGGGATTTCCCCAACCTGAAGAGGATGCAGGTAATGAGGGTCAGAGACCCTATGAAGGGAGACAGGGTCACACTAGCTGGCTTCCAGAGAATGAAGGGGGCTGACAGAGCTCCTGGGAGAAACCCAAAGTCGGATGCAAGGAGGTGACATTAGATATGTCCTTCCTGAAGGACCACTACTCACAGCAAGTGCCATAGCCAAGCCAGGGGAGAAACAGCCCAGCAGCCCCAAAGGCATGGGTGTGTTTGGTGACACTGAAGACCTTATCTAGTGAAGGGCCCATCTCCACCATCTCTAGGATAATAATAATGGCCCTTAAGTGCTTTGGTTATTCCCTTCTTGGGAATAGTTTGTGGCAGCATCTTTGGGGGATGTTGGAAGCCCTTGAACCTAGGGCAGCCACTTCGTGTGTGTGTGTGTGTGTGTGTGTGTGTGTGTGTGTGTGTGTGTGTGTGTGTATGGTCTTCTCAGAAGGAACATCTTCATCTGCCTTTTGTACAAGAATCAGCTAAGGTCTTAGCATTTTCCCAGCAAAGTGTTCACATTACCCTTACGTAGAAAAGCTGGGAACTGTCCCCAGGAGCCAAGCAAGAAGCCACCATACCACAAAGACTAGATGCATACTGAACCTTTGTGTCACCTCGAAACAGGGGGTGCAAAGGGGTTTGTACACAAGTTCTGGGAACCCAGTGAAATATCTTGTCTGCAAGATCCTTAGCATAGAGCCCTGTTCTGCTCTCCATAGCCCTTCTTCGTCACCCAGCCCTAGAGAGGAGGTGAGAAGTGTCCTGCCAGCCTTGCCCTTGAACTGTAGCTGTGGATATCCTTTAAGTTTCCTGCAGTGGACTCCAAGTGCCAATCCTTGTTTCCTGGCCTCTTCCCCTACCCACATAATGAGATTGCTGTGGCCAGATCAGGGCAGCAGTGGGCAGCTGTGTCCTCCTAGAACAATAGTTCTCAACTTGTGAGTTGCAACCTTTTTGTAATGGACCAACCCTTCCCCTGCGGTCACCTAAGACCACCCCAAAACACATATATTTATATTACTATTCATAACAGTAGCAAAATTATAGTTATGAAGTAGCAATAAAAATGATGTTGTGGGGGGTCACCACATATTGAGGAGCAGTGTTAAAGGGTTACAGCATCAAGAAGGTTAAGAACTACTGAACAAGAAGCAAGTAAAAATTGCATGTTCTATGTTGAGGGCCTTTCAAGACTGTAAAGGTGTTGGCAGAACTTTCTTGTCAAGGAGATGCTCAATCACAAATACCCAGCAGTTGCTCCCCAAATTACCACACAGAGGCTTAATGTTACTTATAAATGCTCAACCAATAGCTCAGGCTTATTATTAGCTAACTCTTACATTTTAAGTTAACCCATATTCCTTATTTGCACTCTGCCACATGATGGTACCTTTTCTCAGTATCATGTGCCCATGCTTTGCTGTCTCCATGCAAAGGTCTTGAAAGGAGAGCATTTTTCTTTTATGATGTGGGCTGGTAGCCCTGGCAAGGGGACCAGCTTTTGTAAAGTCAACATGCCTTCCAGTGCCTACTAGGTCAGAATGCAGGGAAGGGGTCCAAACTTTTGAGACATCTCACCAGGCAATTCCACTGAGTATCCTAATTGAGAACAGTAAAGCTGGGAGTGACCTTTGGCTTTTGTTGTGGTTATAGTTGCCTAATTTTCAATCCCCATCACCTTGACCCTCTCACTAAATACGAATAGTGTATGACTTCTCCACCTCCCAGGGCACTGAGGAGAGTGAACTAGTAAGCAGGAAATGAAAGCACTTTGCTGTGTGTTTTTCAAACATAAGCTCTCCTGGAGACCCACAGGACTCCTTCTCCGAGGGCCACCACCTTCAAGAGTCACCATTTGACAGCCAAAACTTACTTTAGAAGGAATATAAGAGTTACCTTTTGTAATAATATTTAAAGAGATGTAAATAAACAAACCAACACTTGTTCCTCAGCTCTTGCTTCTCGTCTCCTCACACAGTCCCTTGGCCTCACTGCCTTCACCAGAAAGAGCTGGGCAAGCATTCTAGAGTTAGTAGGAAGCACCTTCCCTGATGTGGAAAATCTTCCCTTGTATTCTACTCCCCCCTTTTTCCTTCTCTTCCCAGGACCAGCTGCAGGCCCAGGACTTCAGCAAATTCCAGCCACTGAAGAGCAAGCTGCTGGAGGTGGTAGATGACATGCTGGCGCACGACATTGCCCAGCTCATGGTGCTGGTGCGCCAGGAAGAGACCCAGCGACCTGTCCAGATGGTGAAAGGCGGAGCATTCGAGGGAACCCTGCAAGGCCCCTTCGGGCATGGCTATGGAGAGGGGGCCGGGGAAGGTATTGATGATGCTGAGTGGGTGGTGGCCCGAGACAAGCCTATGTACGACGAGATCTTCTATACCCTGTCCCCAGTGGATGGCAAGATCACGGGTGCCAATGCCAAAAAAGAGATGGTACGCTCCAAGCTGCCCAATAGTGTGCTGGGCAAGATCTGGAAACTAGCCGACATCGACAAGGATGGCATGTTGGATGATGAGGAGTTTGCCCTGGCCAACCACCTTATCAAAGTCAAGCTGGAGGGGCATGAATTGCCCAATGAGCTGCCTGCCCATCTCCTCCCTCCGTCTAAGAGGAAAGTATCTGAGTGACAGATCCAGGTAACCAGACAGGCAGTATTAGAAGAGAGAAGGGGCATGATGACCATAGACACACACACTCACACACACACACACACACACACACACACACACACCCACACACACACACACGTGCGGCTTGATATATAGATGAGAAGGGTTCATCCTTGTTTGGACACTTCCAAGTTCCCAGGGTTGGAAGAAGGGCAGCTGTACCTCCTCTATCCCAGGATAAAAGCCTGCATCTCCAAACTTCCCCTCTCTCTCCCATTCCCCAAAGACATGAGGCAGTTGACTGGCCCACAGATGGCCCAAGCCACCCTACCCCTAGTGCCTCCACACTAAGGCTCTGAGCAGATGGAAAAGGCTTTCTGTGGAACAGACAATTTGCTTTCTTTTCTGTGCTTTTATTTTTCCTCTTTGGCTTCTTAATTAGAAATTTACTCAGGGGCTAGGAGCTGTGGGGGAAAGGAGACGCTGGGGGAGGATAATCAAATGGAGAAATCTCCTTAGGGCACTACATCCCAGACCTGAAGAGACACACTGGCCCATGTTCTTTTTATCTTTCTAAATAGAAAACTCTGTCTTCTTCAACAAACTTGAACTTAATTGAACTCTGTCTGCCATTTTGTCTTCAAGAATCCCAGATAGGGAGAGAAAGGGAAAACCTTGGTAGAAAAGCACAAGGAAGATGCCCTGTGGTCTTCATGGACAGGATGTTTGTAGTTCATGGGTTTATTAGGCCCAGGCTGTCTGGATACTCAGATTCTTTACATATACCAAGCTCCCCCTGAGTGGCAGGAGCAGTGTTAGGCACTTTATACATGTTGGTCCCTGAGGTCTTGACTAATGGCCTAGGCAAGTATGCATCACCCTGTTCTTTATTTGTCAGGTGAGGAGCCAGAGACTCAGTAGTTCAGGTGACTTTCCCAAACTCCCAAGGTCCCAAAGAGAGAGGATTCTGATCCTCCATTTGTCCCTGTTCTGTGATGGATAATGGTCCCAATGTTGCTATCTGGTGACAGAGCACAGCACCATCTGAACACACAACCCCTCACACAGCCTCCCAGAGTATCCAGGCAAAGGAAAAGCGCTCGCCAGCATTTGGTGGGCCATCAATCTGGCCATCTGTCATCTCCTAGAAGCAAACTGTGCCTTCTGGCCCTGTGCCTCGTGTTCCCAACATCACAGAAGTCCAACCAAGCCATCAGGAGAGTGGGCTGACCTGCTAGATGCTGTTTGTGCCTATTCCTGCTGAGCCTCCCATCCACTCACCTTGAGCATCCCAGCTCAAATTCAGCCACTGGAAGTCACCAAGCAGGACTCTGTGCTAGTTCTCAGAAGACCATCTTGAGAGGACTGGGACCTTGTTCTCTGTAGAGTTTCAGTGTTCTTGGCAAAAATCCCCACTGTACTCAGTGCCCTTCATCCTCCTCTTGGCCTTTTCCTTGGCTTGCTCCCTGGCCACTGACCCAGTGACTGTCTGCTACACTCCTACTGTGATGGAAAACAAAGCAACTGTAACTTATTTTGTATCTATGTTCAGACTATATAGAGACTGTTCCGTGTATCTACAACGTGCTTATAACAGCAGTGTGTTTGTCATTAGGATTCATGTGAATACAACACATTTATCCTTTGGTACCCTCCTGGCAACTGAGCATCATTGCATAGCACTAGATTCTGACATGGGGCCTCTACTGGCAACTTTGGAACAAAGTAGTTAATCCACTCAGAGGTCAGGAATGGAATACCTTCTCTTGGACTCGTGTTCTTATCTAGTGGCCAGCTTACATGAAGCTCCCAGGGCCACTGTTTCTTGCTTTTCTGGAGTGGAGATGTTTGCTTCAGCAAACTTTTACTTCTCTTGAGTCAATAGTACAGGACGGCTAAGACAGAGAAATCTCAACACAGAAGACAGCTCCAGTGTACCCAACAGGAGAACCTTTCCCCTATATGTTGTGTTGAGCTGGAGGTGATATAAGAAAGTAGTTCGTATAAAACAGAGATGTGTGTGAGTCTCATGCCACCGTGTATGATGCTCATACCATATTCCAGCCCTCCTTTATTTCCCCATCTCCCCATCTTGTCTTCAAGACCACCCAAAAGGATCCAGAAGGTACAAGAGCGAGATCCATTTATTCTTTTTCTGCCATCTGGAAGGAGGAGGTGGTACTTGGGTCTCCTCTCAATGTGGTGGTGGTGGTGGTGGGGGTGAGTTCTTCTCACTTGGGCCGTACCCCTCTGGCTCCAGCTGTTGTGATTTGCTGATCCCTTGTAGGACCTGAGGGTTTGCGGTGGTTCCGCCTCATCCAAGGGGACATTTCACATGAGAAACAAAGACACAGAGTGGTCATGGCATTTACAAAATCCTCTACACTTTTTCCCCGTAAATCAGCTTAGACCCTGACGATTGCCAGTGGCACAGAAACATCCCACAATCCTGGCCCAGTGAAGCTTCCTCTCTACCAAAGAGTTAAATCCTGACCAAAATATAGTTACATACTTGTGCACCTAGGTGAGTTGCCCACCACAGTAAGGTGTGGGCCTCTCTTCACAGACTGGCGAGAGGTTTCTCTGAGTCATCCCTACTCTCATTCCGTTCCCTCCATTCCAAGAACTAGAATGTGTGAGTTTGTTCATCAGGAACTCTCTGAGAATAAACTTGTTCATTCTCCCTGTGAAATACTAACTGGCCTCTGTGCGTACTCAGACTATTCTGTCTGTCTGTCTGTCCATCCATGAACCATCTTTCACTTGAGAGGTCCTAAGCACTCCCCACAGAAAGACTCTTGGGAAAATCCTAGAAATTTATTCTTTGAATCATTTGTAACTACATAATAAAGTTCACGTGTGCCGGGCAGTGGTGGCGCACGCCTTTAATCCCAGCACTCGGGAGGCAGAGGCAGGCGGATCTCTGTGAGTTCGCGACCAGCCTGGTCTACAAGAGCTAGTTCCAGGACAGGCTCCAAAACCACAGAGAAACCCTGTCTCGAAAAACAAACAAACAAACAAAAAAATAAAGTTCACGTGTGTGGTCAGGTCTGTTTTTGATGAATCTAAGCAATTTCTAGAGTGTCCAAAAGCTCACATCCTAGTGGAGAAGTGTGGTATTTACGAAACACTGATAACAGAGAGGGCATGTAGGGAGAGATGCAGGCAATATGGGAACTCAAAGGAGTCAGAAATGCCTTCAAGACAGAGCAAAGGTGGAAATCACAGAGAGCAGACACCTGCAGAGTAGAGGAATTGGGAACTGGGCACTGGTGCCTGGAGTTACACAGGGGCAGGTGTATCGGTTGGAAAGAGAAACTGCGGTTCCCAGGTTTCCTTACAGCCAAGTTCAGGAGATGATTAATAGGTCCCACTCACCCAGTATTCCAATGGAACCCAGGAATGCTGTCTGTCCTTCTTTGGAAATGCTTACCAAGAACCCAGAAAAAGTTCTGGAGCCAGACTCTTGGGCCTCTGTCCTTCCCTCCTAATCCAAGGATGATAGGCAGAATTTTTATCCAAACCTAGACGGTGTTTCCAGGCCAGAAGATCATAGCAGACTTAGAAACACTGCAAAGCATGATGAGAATTTTGCCTCCAGGGACCCTGCTAGCTTGTTTTCCCATGAGAAAACAAATGAAAAATTTTAAGTGAAAATTTTATCAGTATCTCCAGTGCATGGAAGAAAAGAAAAATATGGTCACAGAGGAGGAAAAATACGGTCAGCTGAGCGGTAAGGGTGTGCCCTCCTAATTGAGCTTCCCCTTTAAAGTTAGGTGGGTTGTGCAAATGCTCTGCTAGTGCAGTAGAAGTGTGAACAAGCTGCCCCTGATTTAAAGGAGCAGGTGTGCAGGTTGCCACATTGGAGCAGGTGTGAAGACGGAGCCCTGGTCAGCCTCATCCGTATCTGACCTCTGTGGACAGGTGACATGGACTAGACAGAGACTCTACTCACTGGTGGCGGAGGCCTTTGCTGCTGTGAACCCCGATAAGTCTTTTCCTAAGGACAAAGAGTTGCTGGTAGACGAGGGTCCAGCCTCTTAAGAAGCAAAACACCTGATGCTAGAAGAAAAGATGATTTGTGTAATACTTCTGCATGCTTGATCCATGTTTAGCCATGTTCCGGAGCCACCTGGCCCTTCAATGGGCAGCTAAGGAAATGGCTGTCCATGAAGAGCCTGCCACAAGGCATGAGAACCTGAGTTCAGACCCGCAGCACCGTGTAAAGGGTGGGTGTGATTTGTGACTTAGCACTGAGGGAACCGAAACAGCACTGGCTAGCCAGTCTACCCAATGGATGAGCTCTGATTCAGTGAGACACCTTGACTCAAAAGATAGAGAGCAATTGAATACATGCAGTGTTGACCTCTGACCTACACACACACACACACACACACACACACACACACACAGTGTATATATATACACATACTCACAAGCAGGCAAACAGACACTGCCTATAGATACCCCCCCACACACATACACATATATACTGCATACCCCCACACACATACATACATGAAACTGCATGGAACTGGTAGGACTGGCCTGTGCAGGGATGTAAGTGTTGGGAACTGGACCCTTGTCTGCTTAGAACTACACAGAAAAAAACATAGATCAGTTGGAAAGAGAAAAACTACAATTTCAAGGCTACTTTGCAGCCAGAATCCAGAGAGATGATCTTAGGTCCTACCTACCAGATGGACTTAGAGGAAACTGCTTAAGTGGCTCACTGGAGGCGACTAACAACTATCACATTGACTTCCTGGTTGGGCAGCTTTGAGCTGAGGTTTTTGTAAGGTTAAATAGGCCAATGGGAAACATGCTAGTAGACAGCATTGGGAAAAACACCTTGTATTTGCCTACCTAACCCTGGGGGACCATGGAGGCAGTTAGGTAGAATGGTGTGTGTGTCTTTGTCTCTGTGTGTATGTGTTCTCTGTATGTCTGTGTGTCTGTGTATCTGTGTGTCTGTGTATCTGTTTATATGTCTGGGTGTCTGTGTGTTTGTGTGCATGTCTGTGTGTTTGTGTGTGTGTGTGTGTGTATGTCTGTTGTATATGGGCCTCCGTGTCTGTCTGTCTGTCCGTGTGTTGGGGATCAGCATTGGGAGGGTACACTAAAGTGGTGCTTTACTGGATAGGACCAGGCATGGTGAAGCTTTCCAGAGAGAATGGCACAGGAATTTTCAAAGCAGTAATCCTTTTCAAAGGGTAGGGGAGAGGGTTCAATGACTAAAGTACTTGATACACAAGCAGAACCTGATTTTGGACCCCAGTACCCATGTAAAACTGAGGGTACAGTGGTGTGTACCCACGATCCCTAGTGGTGGGGAGCTAGGGGATGGAGACAAATAGATCCCTGGGGTTCACTAGCCAGTCTAGCTAACTAGTGAGCACCAGGTTCATTGAAGGAACTTGTCTCGAGGCAGAGAGCAACTGAGGAAGATACCTACATTGAGCTCTGACCTCCACATACGTGTACACATACATGCATGTGCACCCTCACACACACGTACACAACACAAACACGTTTTGTAATAGACCTTTTCTAAGAATTGACTGAGACAGGGTTTACTTAGGACACTCACTACTATAAAATAAGACTTGTTAGATAGAAAGAGGGACTCTATGTACTTCCCTTGGGATTTCATGAGCTATGTCCCTTTTCCTAAGCCAGAAAACATCACTGCAGCATCATGGTAGCAGCTACAGCTGGAGGATGAGTCAGCACATAGACATGAAGCTGCATGGGTAGAGCATGGGAAGAGTAGGTGCTGAGTTCCAGCATGGGACCAGCCATGTGTTCTCTGTGCCTCCATCCATTGTTCCTCTAGGTAGAGGTTCTTTCAGTCCTTTGGAGCCATTATGAGGCTACAGAGACCAATGGTGAGAAAGCTTTCCAACTAAGATCAACATTCTACATGGGTTAGTTTTGTTGTCTTCAACTAGAAGAGACAGGCATCAGAGAACAGGGGAGAATTCTACCTATGTCAAGAAAGGAAACCAACCAACCCCAGGAAAGGCATGGAGGGAGACTAGTTGTAGACGTGATGGACAGAGCAGTGCCCAAGTATTGATGCCTGAAAAGTATTCAGAAGCTTGTGATTGGTACTTGTGACCTTAGACTCTGGAGCCCACCGCCACTCAGCCACAGTGATCTGGTGCTGCCCAGTCTGTGAATGCTGGACACACTCATTGGATGGCTTTGTAGAAGTAGTAGCTGCAATGCAGAACACCCGAGAACTTCAGAGGTTATGGCAGAGCCACCAATGCGGCAAGCAGGCCTCCAGTGGGTCCCCGGGTTTCTGCTTTGGTATCTGTTTTCAAGGCATTTCTAAAACCTCATTTAAAATTATGAACAGTAAAACTGGGTTTAATAGCCCACACCTCAAATCCTAACACTAGGGAGGCAGAGGCAAAACCATGTCTGTATGTTCAAGGCCAGCCTGGTCTACAGAGTGAGTTCCAGGCTAGCCAGGGCTACCTAATTGAGACCCTGTAAAACTGTAACTGTAACAAATAGATTGTTGTAGGAAGGAGGTGACCTTTCTTGCTTCCGAATCCTATCACAGGAAGAGACTAGGGGATTAGGTTTAGCTCGCCATTGAATAAGTTAAAAACATATTGGACTCATGAGGATGCTAGTTAAATCTAACTTTGGTCTAGGTGTCCTTGGTCATAAGGATACTCCCTTTCCTTACCCCTATTACTGACTATGCAAGATGCACCAATCCTCTACTGTCTGGACCTTTTCCTTACTAGGTCGGTAATCCAGTCATCCATTCCTGTCCTCCATGTCTGCTCCATCCCCAGGAGAAAGGTACTACTAAAGCCTGCTGGCTGATTTGAGGAACCAGGAGACTACAGGTGACATCATGAGGACAGACACTGCTGCCATAATTCCCGAACTTTATGAGCCAGGGTAAAAGGGTCCCTATCAAGCTGGCAGGGAAGTTGAAAGATACAGGATCAAGCATTTAGGAACACCCCTCCCGGAGCAGCGCTTACATGCAGAATTCCCTGTAGGTCTTCACCTACTTGCTGAATGCCTCCTCAGCTTTTGTTGGCTGGAGAAAGCAATTCCTCTCATTCCAAAAAAAAATCTTCAGCAATGTGTGGTGGAACAAAAAGGCACAACCCACGGTGGGGAAGCCAGCGGGAACTCTGTGCCCTGAGCACAGTGGCCGTTCGAGCTCTGGAGCAGCTGCAACTTGTCCTCTTGATACCTCGTGTGTCCAGGGCAACTGGAACTGAGGCTGGAGATACCCGTGGCCGTGACCTCTTCCGCAGTGCTTCCTGGAACTTCTGGGGCTGGAGAGAAAACAATCAAACTGATTCTGAGCCTCGACTGCTGGGCCAGATGTCATTCCTTAGCCACGGGGACCCATTTAGCTTCTAGTCCAATGTCCTAATCTGGAGTTTTGTGCGAAAGAAGCCCTGCTTTACCCACCATGGATGTAAACTTTTACCCTTTGACTTAAGAATGACAAAGCTAAGAATCTTTTAAGGCCCAATGCAAATGTCCCCCAAAGAAGATGTCTTCATCTCTGCTATCCTTGGCTAATGCCTAAAGCATCGGGAGCTTCCTCTGCCTGCCAGGTGCCGTTCAAAGTCTCATCCCTTGCATGCTTGTTTAATTCCACCCTGGCTCTCCGTACTCATCACAAATGCCTGTGAGCCTTTGAGGCTCGAGAACCTCATTCCCCAGATGGCGCCTTTGTTGACAGCTGCTAGCCCTAGACTTCAGACTGTCTCCAGAAGTTTCCTGCAGAGGCTGAGATCTGCATCCTGGGCTCATTGTCAGGGGCAGTTAGAGTCAGTGACTAGTCAAGGGGAGCATAGAAGACCCAGCCCCCTTGCCTCATCGTGGAAGGCTCTACCAAGCCTCATAACTCCCCATGGGGCCAAGCCGAGGCATTGTGACTGCATTGCCACCTAACTGCCCCTCTGCCTCATCTTGTTTTCTCCCTCTTTGTTTCCCGAGGGCAGGACCCAAGCATGCTTTCGAGGAAAATTCCCAGGACTCCAGCTCAGAATCAACTTCCAGGCAGCCCAGCCTGTCTAAAGTATCAGACAAATAGGAGATGTTCAATAAATACGTGTTTGCATAATTGAAAAGCCAACTGCTTGGTAATGAAACCACTCTAAGATGACCTTGTGGGAATTAGTTAGCTGACTATGCAAATAGGTATGAGGGCTTTGCCGGAACTTAAGTGCTACGCGGCATCTGATTCTTCTTGGAAGGTTCTTGTGAATGAACAGGAGCGTCTAGGCGGCTGAACACATAGAAAAAGATCAACAGAGCTCGGGAGCTTTTGCTATCAGTGACTGACGCAAAGAGCCACAGGGCATAGTCTGTGCAAAACGAGAAGTTTTTTTATTCCTTCAGCCATCTCAGTGTCTAGTTTCTTTTCCTAGGAAAGCAAGACCCCCACTTTTCAAACATGAACAGGGAGAGGGAAAGGCCAGTGAGTTTTTGCTTCCCTGAGGTGCGACTCTAGAGTCAACTTTACAAAACCCAAGCATTATAGCACAGGAGACTTGTGTGGGAGTGAAATTAATACCATAACAATGCTGTTCTCGAGCGGCTGCCTAGAGACACTTCATATAGAGACAGGAAAGAAAAAGAACAAGTCACGGCTGAACACTGTGAGGGGCTGTTTCTGCTATGAGCTGGGACTTCAAGGCCTGAATAGTTCATCAATGACCTGTAACAGATGCATCTGTACAATTGTAGCGGGTCTGGAGTGTGTGTTTGATTTTCTCCGTGCCCAGCCCCTTCTCTGTGCCCCACTTCAGCTCCGGTTGAGAGCCTAGCTTCTACCATGGCCAAGCCCTGGGATCATTATGTTCCAGCTCCACCCTTTGCTGTTGTTTCATTCGATCCATGTGGGGGGGGGGACAACCCAGGCTAACTTACTGTTGGAGGAAAAGGAGATAAGTCACACAAAGGGGAAAGAGAATTATTTTTTCTACAGTTCAGGAAAAGCATCTCTCTAGATAAGTGTTTAAAAAGCAAACTCTCCAACTTCCTTCCAATGTAAAAATCAAATTTTCCTTGAAATTCAATGCATCATTCATGTAGCCAAGCCGCAGGTCGTTGTTTTTTCCAGACTAAAAAATAGGGAAAAAAAAAGAAAAGAAAAAAGCAGCTTTGCCATGGGAGAAAGACGGTCGGTTTCAGTCCACCCCCTTCTCCGTGAACATTAATTAAACACGGATTAGTTAAAAAGTAAAATGAACCTTCCCATGTCCTTCCTCTGCCTTCCTGCTGCCTGCAGCGGCTTCACACGGAGTTACTCTGTTATGATAGTCCCTGGCCTTACTCCAACTTCTTAAAAAATAATATTGAGAGCACCACGGTGTCTGCAGAACGTGGGGTGTGTGTGTGTGTGTGTGTGTGTGTGTGTGTGTGTGTGTGTGTGTGTATGTGTGTGTGTCATTAGGGAAAGTATATTTTCCATGTGTTCTACATATGTGTATACCTGGATGCTTGCCTCTATATTTGTGTGTGTGGTTTATATACATTTGTGGATGTGGGAGGAGTGGGAGGGTGTATTTTCATTTCTTCAGTGATGTACCAGCTTTGGACAATACCTGTGAACAACTTGGAAAAGAATCTCACTAGAACCTTCCCACCCTGTTTCTAGTACACACTCCAGCTTTGGAGGAGGACATTTAAAAGTACAATGAATAATTTGAAGATTCAGAATATTGTAGTGTTCGAGTATCATTGAGTAACTCTCTCTGAAGATGGCAAAGCTTGTGTATCTGCACCCTATCGCTTGAGCACATTGGTAGGCTGTGCTTTGAACCATGTCTGTAGCATGCAGCTAGTTAAACCCTCCAGTTTCTGATGAGAATGCAATGAGACAGGGCCCGTGATGGACCCAGGGCAGGTGGATAACACTTGCTTTGCCTCGCTCCCCTCTTTGAGGTTCTGGGAGCCTTGGCTCACTTCCTATTAACAACCTCCCATGGAGGGCAGATAAGGAATGAACTTAATATGGCTATCACCACTCAAAAGTCCACCGTGAGAAACCTGTCTTCTGAACTTGAAAGCGCCTACTAATTTAAAACCAATGGCACGTGGCTAAATCACTTGCTAAGGTAGCCATATCTCTTGCTTCCAGACTATTGTGCAATCTGTCTTCATGCGACGTGTGTGTGTGTGTGTGTGTGTGTGTGTGTGTGTGTGTGTGTGTGTGTGTGTTTGGAGGAACAAGGGTTTGGAGGAACAAGGCAGAATCATCAAGGAGAAAATGCTTTATCTTTGGTATCTGCAGGCCCAAGTTGGAAGCCC
>NW_004949124.1:1770992-1776460 GCF_000317375.1 Microtus ochrogaster | reverse complement strand
ACTAAAAATAAATAACTCTCAGAAATATTTGTTAAATGCATGCCATACACTTGGCTACATTCCTAACGTGCTTTTTATTCAAACCTTTGAACAGTCCTCTAAGGCAAGTATTGCCATTATGTCTCCATGGTGCAAATGAAACCTCAAAGAGACAGGCTTAGATGAGATATGAGAAATAAATTACTTGCCTGTGGTTATCATCCACTAAGCACAGACTCGAGGTTAACAACAGGAAGACATATCCATTGTTCTTAGGTATATCTTGTCTTCCCAGCTCTAGCAAAGGCTTATCAAAGACACGCACTGCTACTGTCTTTATACTGAGCTATATAAACTTAAGAAAACACACACACACACACACACACACAATAACACAAGGTGTAAAGAAGGAATGAAGGGCTTCTTTACCCAAGGGCAAATCTTTGGAAGATAATAAAAATTGACGTACAGAGACTATGATGTTATTTACATACACAAAACCAGAAGAATAAATTACTCTTCATAACTTCTTTCTAAAATTGTGATAGTTAATACTAAAAATAGCCAAGCCAGAGCTTCAAGTTGTTGACCTTGCTCATGTCTTCAACTACTTGTTATGTATCTATTCATTAGCTGTTGATCCTGGGCTCGCTGATGGCTACACTCTGCCCTTTAATTGCAGTGGAAAGATGAATGAATCTGTGTTGAGTGATGACCTCCATTGGCTGGGAGGATTTTCTTTTGACCACATTAAAATGCTTCCAGGACTTGATCAGCTGATCTTCACATGCTTCCACCGAGGTTATGACTGCTCCAAGATGACCTGTGTGAACAGAAACTTGCTGATTATTTACTAAACAGGAGGGAACGATGCAAACAAAATCAGGGGAAGAAAAGAGCCTCCTAAGCCAATGTGAGCCCAAAACATCTTCACCCAAGTCAAAGATGAGTTATTCTCCCAAAGCTCTGAGAAGTATTTTCTTGCTTAAGATAGATCCAAACTTGCCATCACAGCTTTGGGTGGAAACACATCACTCTCTAGAAGGATCATGTGACCTTCTGCAAGTTTACATAATATTGCAATTTAGAAGTACCTTCAAACCAAATGGTGCCAATGCCTTTGAAAGCCTGTGGACTATATTTCCTATCCAATTCTTGAAGGCTTCTGTGGACATCAGTGAGAACATGGGATGAAGACCTGAGTCTTGAACTTGTACTGTGGGCAGTACAAGGAAAGGGACAGTTCACCCTCCAGACGTAAGCTCGGAGGAAAGGATGTGATCTCAGAAACCAGTGGTGCTAAGTGTGATTGGGCAGTTTCCAAGAGAATGTGTGTGTGATAGGGGAATAAGGGTCAGGAGCCATCAGGAAGGTAAGAGGACACAATGACAGCATGGCCTATGGCCAGAAAGAACAGTGATCCATACGTTTAAAGAACTGGATAGGAGCTCAGGGGAAGTGAAACTGTTTAATAAACAATTCACAGTCAAGGACATGGTTGAGGCTAAGAAAGGAAAAGACCTTTGGGATGACCTGCTGTCCTTGTTTATTCATGACCTAGGAATGTCTTGGGACTTTCAGTATGAAAACTAGCGAAGTCTCAGGCAAACAGGAACGAGTGGGGGCATCCTACCAAACCCAAAGAGAGCAAGGCAGGAATAGAACAAGATAAATTATGGACTTCTGGAAGGAGGTAGAAAGGTTAACTCAGGAAAAAAAGATAGATTTTCATACACCATCTTTCATTACACTGAGAGTGACAGATGGGCTGATAAATTATAAAAACAATCTCAGTGGCTCCATTAGCTTGGCTCAGGGGCCAGTCCCTACTAGTGCATATTTCATGTTCACGGTCAGCTTATTCAAACTGTTGAGAACCTTCTGGTCACTGACTTTAAGCTCTCTGTCCTTCAACCAAATGTCATGCTACCATTGTGCTGTCCCACAAACTTACAAAACTAAATGCTTCTAAAACCAGAGTCATTGGCTGGTTCCCTCTCCATATCAAGGCATGGCCCCTAAGTACTGTGAGTCCCCAAAGTTTATTCCCTAAATTTTCAAATTTTACCTCTTCTTAGAGGTCTCATGAAGCCTCCTCTTCTAAAAGAATTTCTTACCCTGACAAGCAGGTAACAGGACTCATATCTATGGGCTCACAGAGCCCTTTTCTGAAAACCTTGAATCTTCACTGGTGACTACAAGCCTCACAGGAGGAAGCCCCTAGATCTGAAGCTTATGCGCCAGCTTCTACAGTGTCCCCCATCCTTTACCTCCTCCCCACCAGCTCGATTCCCTTGGAGCCACACCCTCAAACTTCTCTGACATTTCAGCTCTGCTAGCCTCTTTCATCCTGGGACCACTATCACTGAAGTTTCATCCTGGGACCACTATCACTGAGGTTTCATGGGAGCTAAGGCACACACACAGTTCCTTTTCTTAGAGTTTCAGAATTCCCCAAAGCTGTCAAATCATTCCCCCTTCTATTAAGTGTCAGAGGCAAACAAAAGGCCAGATGACGAGGGTAGAGCCCCTGGTTGTGTTTGCTGGTCACCATGTGACTAAGTTTTCTAAACTTCTTCCCACTGAGTGGTCAGAATGTTAGTGTCCCCCAAAAGTCACATGCTGAAACTTAACCCCCAAAGCTGCACAGTATTAGGAGGTGTGCATTTTGGGAAAATAAGTCATGAGGGTGGAGCCCACATGAAGGGAGTTTGTGCTCCTATGAAAGGGACTTTGGAGCTCTGCCTTCCCACTTTTACAAGGTAAAGACTACGAACTCAGAAACACATTTTCACTGGGCACTGCGTTTGCCAGTGTCTTGTTCTTGAACTTTAGCCTCCAGAACTGTAAAAAATAAATTTGCATTGTATATAAGCTAGACAATCTTTGGTTTTCTGTTATAGCAATCCAGACATAGTAAGACAACCACATAATACCTACTGCAAAACATTAACCCAGAGGTTGGGTTAGAAAAGAAAACAAAAAAGTTCATCAATTTTCAGGTGCACCAAAAATCACAATGAGTTGAAAGGATGTAACAGAACATGCTCAATAAATATTGTTGAATGCGTGAAAATTAGAATGAATGAGAGGCTACTTAGGTTAGTCAGTCCTATAATTAATTTAAATCCTAATCAATATTAACTATTCCAGGTCTGAAATCAAGACCCACCAGATACTAGTTTGGGAGCTCCTGGATGTAAAAGCTTGAAGAGTCTGCAAGCAAGGTGCTAGGATCTCAAGTGCAGAGCTCCACAGATGGGACCTCACAGTTGAGGAAAATACAGTGCTTGCTAGAAACTTCTTCAATAAGGGTGCCAACCCCAGTGAGTGGACATGATATGCTGTGCTAAAATCACATATTCAGGGACAGTTGGCACTGGGAGAACCATCTTGTTTCAAGATCTACACTCAAATGTAAACAAGTCAAGCAGACATAGTTGAGTTGATCATAAGGGCTGGACTTGTGATCAAATAGAGCCTATGTGTCTTTTTAGATAAAGACGTTTTATAATTAGTTATAAACAAAATAGTCTTCCAGCAAAACAAGCTACACATGAGAAACTGGCTAAGTGCCAGTTAATGACGGTCCCGCCCCCACCGACACACACATACACAGGCACACACATATACACTCCAAGGCACATGGGCAGGATAGTGGGAAAGAAAGAAAGGAGTGAGAACAAGACAAATTTAAACATAGATCCTCACTTGACATGACTGGCCTTGTCCTAATCAAAGACCTGAGACAGAGACTCTTACAGGAATTTGAGGTAATATCCTACAAGACTATATAAGGATACTATACCCAAAAGATAATGAGGAAGCCGGGCAGTGGTGGCGCACGCCTGTAATCCCAGCACTCGGGAGGCAGGGGCAGGCGGATCTCTGTGAGTTCGAGGCCAGCCTGGTCTACAAAGGGAGTTTCAGGACAGGCTCCAAAACTACAGAGAAACCATGTCTCAAAAAAAAAAAAAAAAAAAAAAGATAATGAGGGAGGGAGAGAGAAATAGCCATCCAAGAAGACACTGGTGACATCTGATCATCCCTCCAAAGCTTTCCTTAGATCTGCCATTTTTGGCTTCATAATATTAGAAAGGAATGAAAGTCTTCATGGACCTAATCTAGGGATGTCTCAATGTATAGCAGAATATCAGCCTGTCCTCCACTCTCAGAACTTAAAATTTTCAGCTAAGAACTATTTTCTCATGTCTCTGCAGTCCAAGCAGTTGACCGGGCCTGGAGGGTCTAGCAATGAGCAAGGGCCACCCGCCAACACCGCAGATCTGAAATCGTACTTCTCCTGGTTCCAGCCCTTGCTATTCATGGAACTTTGACCAGTGTGATTAGCCCCAGGGACCCTCAGTTTCCATATCCAAGATATGAAGAAAATAACACCTGTAAGGAGATAACTCAATATAAATGTAGGGCCATCATAGATATTCATATCTGGTAAAAAGTGTCCCTCAGTCCTGTTACCAAGAATTCACGTATACAAGCAGATATCAAAGAGCGAAACTTTCCAGTCTCAAATGGAATGTCCTTGCTTCAGGATTTAGTACTTCCTACCCCAGAGTAAGACACAAACAGGCTCATACGTTACATGTGGATCATGTTATCAACAGAAATGTACATTCCAAGATAACGCAGAGCCAGCTTCTCAGGATCTGCTGTGTCCCTCCCTCTCCTGTGCCAGTGGCTAAGGAAGGACTGGCGCCATCTTGGACCATAAATCACTTCTAAACAGTTCCTGGAGGGTGCAAGCCCTCAGGGCAGTACCTTCCATGCAGCTGAAGAATTTCCGGCCAGAACGGATAAGAATTTCCTGTTTTGCTTTTCATTATTACTTTAAATAATCATATTCTGAGTCTTAAAGGAGAATCATAAGTAGCAGGGGCTAAGAGGGCATGTCAGCATCATTTCCATGGAGGAATGAATGGTCTGGTACCAGCACAACTGGCCTGCGAGCTCTGAGAACATGGATATTGGGGATTCCCATTTTACTAAATGGGGACAGATGCTCTGCCAGCCACTCATGGTGGGAACTTGGTAAATGAATTCATAGACTTCCTTTGCCGTTACTCTTTTTCTCTTAGGAGCATTTGGTGTCTCAGCATGGAGAGTAGAATACCCACAAATAATTCTTAGAGAGACATATGACTGACATTTCCTGTTTCCTTCTTGGTTTGGCACTAGATGTTACCTGTGCCTTTGACCGTGACTCTGTACTAGCTAGCGTGTCCTCCATGTGTCTCATCCTGGTTTGCACTGGGGATTCAAGAAGAGGCTCCCATAGACTATAAGATGAATAAATCTATCCTCTTTCCATTTTATGACCTTGGAAAATGCATCTGTCACAGTAGCCCAGGCAACACCCTTTTGGGATATCACAGTCACTGGACATAAGGTCTAATTTTGGAAAACATTGGCTGGATGTTTTCTCCTAGCTGTCCTGGGGAAGCGCTGGCTTGAAATTACACACCTAGAAA
>NW_004949124.1:1763018-1769447 GCF_000317375.1 Microtus ochrogaster | reverse complement strand
TTCTCTGTTCAGTTCAGTGCCCCATTTTTTAATTGGGTTAATTAGCATTTTAAAGTCTAGTTTCTTGAGTCACCTAGAAAGACTACTGCAGCTCCTTTGAACACCCTAGCAAGGGCTCCCCTCTTGGTAGATTCCCATGCCCAGTGAAAACAGCAGCGAAGAGACTAACTCCTGGCTTCCAGAATAGGGCCTCCCCCTCAGCTCCTCACTTCAGCCCAACCCTTCTTTAACTCCATCTTCCTGCTGATGGCGCACCTTCTGTTTGGATGTTCAGACTCCACCCATCCTCTTCATCTTCAGTCCTCTATCCTTGCGCAGAATTCATCTATTGCCTAGCTCAAGCTCTGATTAAGGTACCAAAGCCTTGCTGGGTTTCACAGGAAACCTGTGCATTTGTCCATTTCTTCTGCTGTGTACTAGAATGAAGCCTCTGCTTCTCAGAGCTTCATCCTGTCTGCCGAAAGGAGGGCAGGGACCGTCTATAGAGCTTCTAAAACCGCCCCAACAATGATTGATAGGCCCTCAAGCTGGTCTGGAAATCCCAGGGCCAAGAAAACAAGAGATGGATCTCTTCAAGCCCCTGGTGTGACTCATCTTTAAGGCCCTGTAGGGTCTGCTCTCTAATTTCCCTCTTCCTAATCTGTTTTCCTGTGTGCCCATCCACACAGGTGGTACCCATTACATCATCACGTCCTGACCTTTCCCATACCCTGCTCACATTTCTTCTATTTCCTCTAGATTCATAGACAGCTAATATCTATCTCCGAGTGCAGCCTGACATGGTCTTTCTGTGATGTCTATTCAGGCCAGGAGTCCCATCCGCCTGAGCCGCACAGCTCCCAGTGCTGTCTCTCTCATACGAGGCACCGTGAAGGTAATAGGACTGTCATCTAATAACTCCATCCTTCTCTCCTCTGGGCACATAGTGGATGACTTGTGATGAGCTTTGGCCAGTAAATTATAAGTGGCAATGACACATGTCAGTTTTGGCCAGTATCTTTAAAAGCCAAGGTCACTTGGTTATGATCAGGCCGAGTCGTTATTCACACGGTGTATGAGTGAGAAATAAGTCCCCGGGATTGAGAAGTTGTTTGTTATCAGTTCTAAATCCAGCTGATCCTGACTGTAATAGCACATTAACTGAAAGATCCCGGTCCTACTAGTTTTTACCAGTGGGAAAACTGGGGCTTGGAGGAGACTTGCCCAGTCTCACCTGGTGAGTCACTAATACAACCCACTTCTCCCACTTGCCAGTCCAATGTGTCTTCCATGATAGCATCCTGTGGGCTGCTTAGATACAAGAGTATAACAGGGCTCTAAGATCTTAACCTCTTCCTTCTACTCCTTGGTCATGTGGGTAACTCGTTCCTGCTCTCGTCTCTCTTCCCCACTTCTAAAAGGAGACTATGAGGAAAAGTGGGTCCTAGATGAAATCTTGCTGTGATCCCTTCCATGGCTCTCCCTCTCCATAGTAACTGTCTCCATGCTTTGCTGTAGCAGGAACTTAGGCTGCGCCCAAGATCCTCTAGCAGTCACACAGATGTCTCATTTTACTGTGGAAATAATCCCGAGTTTCCAAAATGAGACCAGTTCAGACTGGCTTATCTTGAACCAACTTTTACCCCTCTAAATTCTGCCTCTTCTTGCCCACAAGCGTCTGAATTTTTGTCTGATTCTTGTTCATCCGGGCCTGTATTAACTGTCACCTGTTCTATTAGTACACAGAATCCATAGCTGGGTCCTTGAGTAGCTTGCCTTTGGCAATGACACACACCCTCACCATGACAGGTGTGAGCTGGGTTTTGTGCCGTGCCCTAACTCTTGAGTATTTTAAGAGCTGCCAGATCTCTGTCTTGTTACTGAGTTTCTACCCAGAACAATTATGTCTAATTATTTTCTTTCGACCCTCTTCCCTTGGACTGCTTCTAGATGAATGAAATCAATTCTCTGAAGTTAAGAAATTTATTTACCAGGTGATCTCTCAATCTTAGACAGGGTGCTCCAGGTTGAACATTGCAGTCTATGGGTAGTCAAAGGCCCAGCTGATCAGCCCCTCTGCAGGGATAGTCTCAGAGCACAAACGATCCCTTCCTAATGCTGGTAACAGAGAAGATAGGAGCCTATGGTATTTAGAGATGGGGACGTCATGGACTGCTTGTTCATGTCCCAGAAAAATTCGTCCATTAGAATCCTAAGACAAAGGTGGGACCTTCGTGAAGAGATGGTCTTCATGAAAGGACCAGTGAACCAGTAGAGACAGTCCCACTAGTGAACCGGCAAAAACAGTCCCACTAACGGGCTCTTTAGCGCTCTGTCCACCATGTGAGAACACGGCCTGTGAATAATATGGATGAAGAAACCCAATATATACAGTAAAGTTTATAAAGGCCCCAGCTTCAGAACCAAGGCCCAAGCCCAGGTTTTTTGCAATTGCTTGTTTTCTTTTAGAAAAAAATTAAAATTCCATGTTTGTTTGTGTCGTGCCTACACTATAATGTGCAGGTGGAAGTCAGAGCAAAGTTTTCCGGAGTCACTTCTCCCCTCTGCCCTGTCCCAGGGATTGAACCCAGGTCACCAGGCTTGGTGGTCAAGGCCTTTACTTGCTAAATGTAATAGTGGTTGGTTGTCAAGGGGATGGCCAAGTTCATTGCCTGTCACAGTCATAGAATTGAATGTCCAGGATAGACAAAGGACAATAGAGAAAGGAAAAGTAATAGCTTTATCCTTTTGGAGGCTTGGACTCTACTAAGTGGATGCTGGCTTTGGTATTATATAGCACCCCTGGGTTCTCCCCTTATTCCCTATTGGTCCTGTTTAGAAACTCACCTCATGCCTTCCCACTGTTTCTCCTTACAATGTGTTCCTAGAACAGAAAGCCACTCTCTCAGGGAGCCCACCATTATCTTCCTTATTTACCTTCTCTTTAACTCTCTTTCATTTCCCCCTCTCAGAGATTAGCACCAACTGCTTAATGGGAGAGCTGCTTAATGCTGAGAAAATGGAGGAGTCTAGAGGTGTCAGTCTAAGACAGAGGGGTTTTAGGAAGCAGGCTGACCAGACCAGTTCAGAGGATTTGTGATGAAATCCTGGTGGGAAGTGTATGTAGTGATCTGTCTGCAGAACCATCTGTAGAAGTAGAGGGGCTGAAGGGATGGAGAAGAGACCATCAGGAGCCATCACAGTATTGCCCAGAGTCGGGTCGCCATTCCTGGAAAAGTCCCACGTAGTAACGATCAATACAAGACCAGGCTTAAGAGTAATGAACAGTGAATCTGCACTGAGTCACTTTGATGGCTACCAGAGCGGCAGTGGCTAGCATCCCAGTGTGAGATCGCTTCTGAGTGGCTTCTGGTGAAGAAATTCAACCACAATTTGATTCTAGGTCAAAACAATAGCAGGTCTGATTCTCTTGGCTGCATATAGGTGCTACAATGTTGGATTGAGCCAAAGTAATAATTTCACGTATCTGAGAAGGATTTTACTTATCAAGAATATCATTAATGAGAAATCGTTGCCTAAGTAATATCTCATATGGGTTTGTGCTAATATCTAGGTGGTGTGATTCCTTAAACTGTTAGAGAAACATGCCAATCATTTTAGTCTTTGGTTATACTTTTCTGTTAGGTGTTTAAGACCATTCAGGTAGACAAAATTAATCAATTTTCCCACTATCAAAGTTCTGGTCTCTGAGGCTCACTTGGCTTGGAAGGAACCACTAGCTCCTTTAGGTTTCCTTTTTCCCCAGGTGTTCCATCTGTATGAGGATAAGTCAAAGGCTTCACTGGGAAGCATGGAGGAAAATTTTCCTCTGTATTGATACTTCCCTTGGTAGACTAGACACTGGTTAGGGATTACCAGGGGATTCTATAACCTTCCTGAGTTAGAAAACAGGTGACACCCCAGTTACAAAACAGTGGGAGATGCTCCACAGTTCCCCTAGAACCTAGCTGACGATGTTGGGCAAATGAGTAAATACTCCTCCTTACAGTCCCTCTAATACATTAGTACAGCATCCAAGAAAAGCTATTGAACACCCAGGAAGTCATTAGCATACGTCTAGAACTTACAACTCCCATGTATTACTTAGATAAAGTTTGAACAAAAACCAAATAAAATGTGATTAGACATCCTAACACTAACAAATCAACAAGCTTAGCCACTATGATATTTGCCAAGGCAACAGGGTGCTATCATGGCAATTGTTTAACTTGAAAAATTACGCTATGTAACACCACCTTAATCAAGGAAAGTTGATTCCACAATAAATCAGTGTTAGCTGTGTAAATACTCTTAAACTGTGGAGCTTGGTGAGTTCCCAGGCAAGTATTATAGAAAACAAGACAGACTTCGTAAGGTAGATAAAGTGGCTAGCATAACCACACTTTTATGGTAAGCAGCAGATATAGACTGAGCTTTCTCATGAGATAAATAATAGTCATGACACCTTTAACCTTTGGCTGTTTTCTTGTTCTCTTTTATCCCTGACACAGAGTCAGGGGCTAGCCTGACTCAGGAAACAGGGCTTTGAAGGACATTTTGAGAAAAAAAAAAAAAAAGCTTGAGTCTAAAGTGGGACATCCCAATTCCTTCTCCAGAGCCAGATTCTCAGTAAGCTCAAACAACAGGGGACAGTTTACACAAAAGGCATTTGTTTCTCCACAAACGATCCACACTGAGCAAGAGCCTTGCCATCTACAATGAGTGGAGGGGGTCTTGCTGTCTGCACTGAACAGGATCCTTGCTGTTGAGCTCAGTAACAAAACACCTGTCTTCTGTATAACCAGCACAGATTTCCAGATGAGTCTCAACTACTGGGCCATGCAGTAGGAACAGGGACTCATAGGAAACAGAAAACATGTTTCTCTCTGGAGGAGGTCATGGGTGAGTAACCATCAGTGAGTCCTGTGATCAGGAAGGATCAAGCCAACAGACACATTTGCCTTTCCACCCCGAGACTCTCCCTGGTGAGGCACTATGATGGAAATCTCTCTCACATTCTGAGACTGAAACTTCAGGTAACCTCATCACCAAAGTCAGGAACACATTTTGAGGGCACTTAAGCATGCTGCCCTACTGTGTGCTCAGCCTTTTTTTATTCACTTGAGTTTTGTCTTCAAGAGAACAATGCAGCGAGCAACCTTACTTCCCTTGGATTTCTCATATAATCAACTTTTATAACTTAAGCGAATGCATAGTTGTGTCTTAAGATAGGAAGTCTTCTGTGCCCTGACCTAGAGAGCAACACATGTGTTTTCATGTGTGTTATGATATTCATGTGCTGAAACAGCAAATAGGGGTTGAAACCAACCTTACAAGATTGACTACCATAAATATTGAAAACAACATACAGATATTGCTTGACGAACAATGCTCGTGATATTGTTTGTTATCTGGGTTATCTGGGTCAGCTGGAGTCAGTGACTCGATCCCCTGTGAAGCTCTGTTAAGATGTCTGTAAAGTATCCCTCTTTCCTTCCCGATGCGATGCTGTCTGTGCTGTTCAGTAAAAGAGAGAGCGAAGCCCTTTGTGAGGGACAAACACACAGAGACAGACACAGGGACAGATTCGAAAGACAGCCTTAAGGCTGGCACAGATTCAGACTCATACAACCGACAAGCAGGAGGCAATGGAGAACACACAAGAAAGTAGAGAATTCGAATCAGAGCTTGTTCTTAGTTAAATGACATTAGGGCAAGTGCTTCACTTTCATTCCTTAATGTGATGCCAATGCATTATTGGCAACTCTGAGTTTATCATCAATATAATCAAACCACCTGAACCTCCCTGGTTAGAGCTGGGGTGACCCAATGTCTGGAAGCCTCTAATACCCTCTGCTGTCTTTAGGCTCTGCTAATCGGAGGGCTGTGTGAATATGAGTGGCTCCAAATTCTCCCACCATTTTCCTGAAAGAGAAACATCTAGGAGATATTGGGGCTGTACCTCCTGACAAAAGAAATCAGGTTTCTTGTTTGGGGGTCTGGATGTCTGAATCTGCCCGGTGTTTGAGAAGGCAGCTGAGTGGCAACTTTGGAAGCATCTTGGAACCAGTTTATCCTATCTACAGTAAGATGGAGGAGAGATCGAGAGGTCCTTGGGGCAGGGATACCCTTTCCCTATCCTTAACTCACTTGTCCAACTGGATGGACATGTCCAACCTGTCAACATGGAGCCGCTATTGTCGTCTAGTCTACCCCAGTGAGAGGCCAGACTCATTCCGCTGCCATTCCCTTTTCTTCCTTCAGTCTTTCTTGAGGCCATATTGCTGTCTTGTTACTAGTCCCTGGGACACAAGACATTCAATGCCAGATGTCCTCTAAACACTTGGTTTTTCATAAGAGTTACTTTCTATGTAAACCACACAAGCTCCAAGAGGCACCAGAAGCCTCATTCACTGAGTACATGCTATATGACAGGCAAGTTATATGATG